>NC_083105.1:76768840-76925328 GCF_949774975.1 Lagenorhynchus albirostris
TAATGAGTCATGAAATACGATTTTTCAAAATGATTCCAAGTGTATTTAGTATTCCACAGCTAAGAGGATATCACACTAATAGGAAGTAGCTTGAGGCAAACTTGAAATCAGGAGTATAATGTAGAACAAAGAAAAACACATTATTCAGTAGAAAACATTCATAAACACAGAAATTTGGAGAAGCCTCTTGGATCTTACATATAAATGCTTTGAAAATGCAAATGCTTGGGGGGATTCAAAGTTCCACCTGAAGGTTCTTACAACTTTACTACAAGGAGGACTGAAAAACCCAAGCACACACACACACATACACATGTATACATTGGTTTGAGCCAAGAATTCTCCTACTTCAGCCTAAATCTCTCTCTCTTTGCTTAATTTTTAATATAGTTGAAGTACACTGTTATGTTACTTTCAGATGTACTATATAATGATTTAACTTTCGCATACATTATGAAATTAACACCATGATAAGAGTCTGGTGATCATGTCTCCACACAAAATTAATACAATAATATTGACCGTATTCCTTATGCTGTATATTATATCCCCATGACTTATTTATTATATAATTGGAGGTTTGAACCTCTTAATCCCCTTCACATATTTCACTCAGCCTCCCACACCCCTCTTTCTGGCAACCTCCGATTTGTTCCCTGTATCTATGACTCTGTATTCATTTTGTTTTGTGTTTGTTTTCTTTTCTAGATTCCACATATAAGTGAGATCATGCAGTATTTGTCTTTCTCTGACTTATTTCTCTTACCATAATACCCTCAAGATCCATCCATGTTTTTGTAAGTTGAAAGATTTCTTTTTTATTGCTGAGTAATATTCTATGTATATATATACCACATCTTCTTTATCCATATATCTATAGATGGACACTTAGGTTGCTTTCATATCTTGACTATTGTAAGCAATGCTGCAAAGAACATTGTAGTGCATATATCTTTTTGATATATGTTAGTGTTTACCTTAACCCTAACCTTAACCTTAATCCTAACTTCACCTCAGATAAGTAGAGGTGAAATTGTTGGATCATATGTTAATTCTATTTTTAAGTTAAGAAAACTCTATATTGTTTACCATAGTGGCTGCACCAATTTACAATCCCAGCAACAGTGCACAAGTGTTCCCAGGTGTAAGGTGATATCTTACTGTGGTTTTGATTTGCATTTACCTGATGATTAGTGATGTTGAGCTTCTTTTCATGTGTCTGTTGTCCATCTGTATGTCTTCTATGGAAAAATGTCTACTTAGATACTTTTCCTGTTTTGTAATCATGTTTGTTTTTTTGATGTTGAGTTGTATGGATTCCTTATATATTTTGGATATCACCCCCTTATTGGATATATCATTTGCAAATATCTTCTCTCATTAATTAAGTTGCTTTTTCATTTTGTTAGTGGTTTCCTTTGCCATGCAAAAGCGTTTTAGTTTGAAGTAGTCACATTTGTTTATTTTTGCTTTTGTTTCCCAGCCTGAGGAGACATTTTCAAAAACAATATTGCTAAGACCAATCTCAAGGAACATATTGCCTATGTTTTCTTCTAAGAGTTTTAATGGTTGCAGGCCTTACATTTAAATCTTTAATCTATTTTGAGGGTTTATTTTTTTGTTTTGTATGTGGTGTGAGAAAAGTCCAGTTGGATTCTTTTGCATGTAGCTGTTCAGTTTTCCCAGCACCATTTATTGAAGAGGCTGTCTTGTCCACATTGTACATTCTTGCTTCCTTTGTCATAGATTAATTGACCATATAATTGTGGGAATAATTCTGGGCTTTCTATTTGATTCCATTGATCCATGTATCTGGTTTTGTGCCAGTTCCACACTGTTTTGATTACTGTAGATTTGTAGTATATTTGGAACTCAGAAAATGTGATATCTCCAGCTTTTTTCCCCCTCAAGATCACTTTGGCTATTAGCAGTCTTTTGTGTTTCTATAAGATTTTAGAATTATTTGTTCTAGTTCTGTGAAAAATGCCATTTGTACTTTGATAGAGATTGCACTGAACCTGTAGATTGACTTCAAAAATATGGTCATTTAAAAATATTAATTCTTCTAATTCATCAAAGCAGTACTTCTTTCCCTTTGTTTGTGTCATCTTCAATCTTTTTTATCAATGTCCTACAGCCTTTTGAGAACAAAACTTTTACCTCCTTGGTTAGATTTATTCTTAGGTATTTTATTATTTTTGATGCAATTGTAACTGGGATTGTTTTCTTAAATTCTCTTTTTGATAGTGTTTTATTAGTGTGTAGCTAAGCAACAGATTTCTGTATATTAATTTTGTATTCTGAAAATTTACTCTTTTCATTGATTCTAATAGAATTTTGGTGAAGTCTTTAGGGATTTCTATATATAGTATGTCATCTGAAAATAGTGACAGTTTTACGTCTTCCTTTCCAATTATGAAATTGGATAATCCAACTTTTATTTCTTTTTCTTGTCTGATTGCTGTGGCTAGCACTTCTAATACAATGTTGAATAAAAGTAGATAGAATGGGAATCCTTGTCTTGTTCCTGATCTTAGAGGAAACGTTTTCAGCTTTTCATTATTGAGTATGATTTTGGCTACAGGTTTGTTGTATATGGCCTTTAATATGTGGAGGCATATTCCCTCTATACCCAATTTTTTAGAGTTTTTTCACAAATGGATGTTGAAATTTGTCAACAGTTTTTCTGTATCTAGTGAGAGGATCATATGGTTTTTATTCTTCAGTTTGGTAATGTGGTGTATCATGTTGATTGATTTGTGAATATTGAACTATCCCTCTATCCCTAAAATAAATACCACTTGATTATAGTGTATGATCCTTTTAATGTATTGTTGAATTTTAATTGCTAGTATTTTGTTGAATTTTTTCATATATTTTTCATCAGTGATATTGGCCTGTGATTTTCTCTTCTTGTGGTGTTTTTGTCTAACTTGGATATCAGGTTCATGCTGGCCTCATAGGATAAATTTGGAAATGTTCCTTCCTTTTCAATTTTTTAGAATAGTTTGAGAAGTATAAATGTTAACTCTTCTCTAAATGTTTGGTATAATTCACCTGTGAAGATTACTGGATTTCTATTTTGGGAGTATTTTAATTACTGATATTACTTCATTACTGGTCATTGGTCTGTTCATATTTTCTATGTCTTTCTGATTTATAGTTGGGAGATTGTACATTTCTAGGAATTTAACCATTTCTTGTAGGTTGCCCTTTATATTGGTTTATAATTAATTGTTCATAGTAATCTCTTTTGATTATTTATATTTTTGTGGTGTCAGTTGTAACTTCTCTTTTATTTCTGATTTTATTTATTTGTGCCCTATCTCCTTTTTTCTTGATGAATCTGGTTAATGGTTTATGAATTTTGTTTACTTTTCAAAAAATCAGATCTTAGTTTCACTTACATTTTATAATTTTTTTATACTCTATTTCATTTATTTTTGCTCTGACCTTTATAATTTACTTTCTTCTACTAACTCTGGGTTTTGTTTGTTTTTCTTTTTCTAGTTTCCTTATGTGTGAGGTTAGATTGTTTGAGATATTTCTTGTTTTTTGAGGTAAGCATGTATTACTATAAACTTCTTTCTTAGAAAAACTTTTGCTGCATCCAATAGATTTTGGATTGCTGTGTTTCCATTTTTGTTTGTCTCCAGGTAATTTTTAATTTCCTCTTTGATTTTTCAGGAAAACATTGTTTAGTAGCCTATGGCTTACCCTCCACTTGTGTGTGTTTTTGCAATTTTTTCTAGTAGCTGATTTCTAATCTCATTTTGCTGTGTTCAGAAAAGATGCTTTAAAGATTTTTATCTTAAATTTATTGAGACTTGTTTTTGGCTTAGCATGTGATATATCCTGGAGAATGTTCCATGTGCACTTGAAAAGAATGTGTACTCTGCTGCTTTTTGGATGCAAAGTTGCATATATATCTATTCAGTCTATCTGATCTAATATGTCATTTAAGACCAATGTTTCCTTATTGAATTTCTGTCTGAATGATCTGTCCATTGATGTAAGTGGAGTATTAAAGTTCCCTACTATTATTGTGTTACTGTCAATTTATCCCTTTATGTCTGTTAATATTTGCTATATGTATTTATGTACGCCTATGTTGGATATATATATATATATTTACAACTGTGATATTTACTTCTTAGATTGATCCCTTTATCATTATGTAATGTCCTCTTTGTCTCTTGTTACAGTCTTGTTTTAAAGTCTATTTTACTTGATATAAGTATTGCACACAGTTTTCTCTTCATTTCCATTTACATGGAGTAATTTTTTTGATCCACTCACTTTCAGTCTCTGTGTGTCATTAGATCTGAAGTGAGTCTCTTGTAGGCAACATATATATGTGTCTTGTTTTTTATCCATTTAGCCCCTCTTTGTCTTTTGATTGAAGCATTTAGTCCATTTACATTTAAAGTAGTTATTGAGGGGACTTCCCTGGTGGTGAAATGGGTAAGAATACACCTGCCAATGCAGGGGAAACAGGTTCAATCCCTGGTCTGGGAGAATCCCACATGCAGCAGATCAACTAAGCCCATGCACCACAACTACTGAGCCTGTGAGCCAAAACTACTGAGCCTGCACACCACAACTACTGAAACCCACATGCCCTAGAGCCCACAAGCCACAACTACTGAGCCTACATGCTGCAACTACTGAAGCCCATGCACTCTAGGGCCTGCATGCTCCAACTACTGAAGTCTGCATGCCTAGAGATCATGCTCCGCAACAAGAGAACACACCAAAATGAGAAGCCCATGCATTGCAATGAAGAGTAGCCCCTGCTCACCACAACTAGAGAAAGCCCATGTGCAGCAACAAAAACCCAACACTACCAAAAACAAAACAAAAGAAAAGAAAACAAAATAAAATAAAATAAAGATAAAGTAATTATTGATAAGTATGTATGTATTGACATTTTGTTCATTGTTTTTGAACTATTTTTTGTAGTTATTGTTCCTTTCTTCTTTGTTTGCTCTCTTCTCTTGAGATTTCATGACTATCTTTAGTATCATTTTTTTTCTTTTATGTGTGCCTTTCTATTATTGGGTGTTGGTGTGTGGTTACCATCAAGTTCATGTATAGCAACCTATATATGGGATTATTTTAAGTTGATAATTTCTAAAGTTCAAACACCTTCTAACCAACTTATATGTATACTCCCCTACCTTAGGTTTAATGTTTTTGACACTATAGTTTACATTTGTTTGTTTTGTGTAACCATTAACTACTTACTGTGAATGAAGATGGTTTTACTACTTTTATCATTTAACCTTATACTAGCTTTATAAGTGATTGATCTATTATTTTACCCTATGTTTTCCTTTACCAGTGAGATTTTTTCTTTTCATAATTTTATGTATCTAGTTATGCCCTTTACTTTTCTGCTTAGAGAAGTCCCTTTAACATTTCTTGTAAAGCCAGTTCATTGATGCTGAATTCTTTCAGCTTTCACTTGTCTGAAAAACTCTATATTGTGCCTTCAAATCTGAATGATAACCATGCCAGTAGAGTATTCTTGGGTTGCAGGATTTTTCCCTTTCATCACTCTGAATATATCATGCCACTCCATTCTGGCCTGCAAATTTTCTGTTAAAAAGTCAGCTGATAGTCTTTTGGGAGTTCCCATGTAGGTAATTATTTGCTTTTCCCTTGCAGCTTTTAATATTCTCTCCTTAACTTTAATTTTTTGCCATTTTAATTGTAATGTGTTTTTGTATGGCCCTCTTAGGGTCCATCTTGTTTGGCACTCTTGTTTGGGACTGCTTCCTGAACGTGGATGCCTGTTTCCTTCCCCAAATTAAGGGAGTTTTCAGCTATTATTTCTTCTAATTAGTTCTCTGCCCAATTCTCTCACCATTCTCCTTCTGACACCCCCATAATGCAAATGTTAGTATATTTGATGTTATTCCAGAGGTCTCTTTAACTATCCTCTTTTTTAAACATTCTTTTTCACTTTTTTCTGTTCAGTTTCAGTGATTTCCACTACCTTGTCTTCAAGCTCACTGATCCATTTATCTGTATCATCTAATCTACTGTTGATTTTTTTTCTAATGTATTTTTTTATTTCAGTTATTGTATGCTTCAATTCTGCTTGGTTCTTCTTTATAATTGCTAACTCTCTGTTAAACTCTCACTGTATTCATCCATTCTTCTCTCAAGTTTGTTGAGCATTTTAATCATGATTACCTTGAACATTTATGGGTAAACTGTTTATTTCCAAGCTGTTTATTCTTTTCCTGAGATTTTTGTCTTATTCCTTCATTTGGAATATTCCTTCCTTCATCCTGTCTCTTTGTTTTGCCTAATTCTCTGTGTTTATGTCTATGTATTAGGTAGGTTGGTTATGTTTTGTAACCTTGGAGAAGTCACCTTATGTAGGAGACATCTTATGAGGCACCCAGCACAATTCCCTCTCATGAAAGAGCTATATTATCTAGGAATACCTCCTATGTGAGCTGCATAAGACCTCTGTTGTGGTGGAGTCAATTACTATGGGCACGCTGATAGGCAGAGCTGGCTCCCAACTTGCTTTGCTTCCAGGCCCTGCCTTGTACATTGACTGTCAGCCTGCAGGTGGGCAGGGCAAGGCCCCAGAATGGATCAGCCCAATTTTCTGTTCAATTCCTCTCCCAGTAGAGTCATTTGTCTACCTGGTGCTAACTTTTATGATACAAAGAAAGAAAGATCAGTGTAGGCAGGAGGAGGAGAGTGATTTATCAAAAATCAGTTTTGTAATGAACATTTCAGAGCAATGTGAGTTATTTGGAGAAATTTGGGGAAAGGAGTTATTGACTGAAATGTTCTGAGGTAGGGTTCTCTAGAATGAAGCATGAGGAATGTTGCTAGTGGTGGGGTTATAAACTGGACTCTTGGAATATTCTGCTTGCCCAATACTACAAAAATGAGTACTCATAGATTCTCTTTTGCTTTGGATTATGTGTCCTTAAATGTTACATATTGTCACACTTAAATTCCATGAGGCCAGCTACAATGAGACTTACAGTGATTATGAATTCATATATTGAAAAAATATTTCATGTTTGTGATGATTTTTTCTAAGGCATCTTGCATAAAATTTCAGTTGTCCAAAAATAGCATGTGCTTTTTAATTTTGGCAGCTGATGTTTTTCCCTAATCCTGGGATTAGAAGTTGTACAGTAACCTCTGGAGAGAGTAACACTATCGCTTTAACCTTAGAAATATTATTTCAAAGGGATGCTTGTGGTCAGGTCTAAACAAGAGCCTTGGTATATTTCTTTGGACCCTTAGTCCATGCAAAAGGACTGACTATGTTAAAGTAGATACTTCTGGATAAAATAAAAATGGAAATAGAATTAGAAAAAGTAATAGGAGAGAGGGGATCACAAATGATGGTGCAGGAGAATGTGAAGCTCACCTCCGCCCCACAAACACATCAAAAATACATCTACATGTGGAATAATTCTCATGGGAAATTAATTGAAAACAGGCAGAACTTCTATACAACCAAAGCTTCAAGAAATATCTCCACATAAATGAGTAGGACAGAAAAAAAGGCATCAGGTTGGAACCTGAGCTCCTGGGAGGGATCTGTAAGAAAGAGAAGGTCTGCACAGGTGGGCCCTCACTCTGGGAAGTGAGCAGGTTGAGCCACAATCTTGGAATCCCAGTCCTGGGGTCCTGAATGGAGGAGACAAGACACCTTTCCTGCTGGAAAATCCACTGAGAGAGACAGAAGTATTGGAGAAGCATAGACTCTATTTGTGTGGGGTGCACTCATGCTGGCTTGCCACAATCAGAGTGGAGAGAGACTTGCACTGGCAGCTGCTGTCTCTAAACATTTCCCAATCTGGATGGGCTAAAACCTCAGCCCCGCTCACTCCACACCACAGCCAGGTATGAGATCAGGGCAAAGACTCAGTCTAGCTACATTGAGACAGGTCAGGGTTCCTGGGGTGTGATCTGGGTGGACCATGGAGGACATTGTCAGTGTGCACACGGAGAAGTGAGTGGAACCACAGTAACCTTGTCAGTGCTTGCACTGGGTGGTGCCACAAGAGCATGCAGTAGCTGAGCAGTGAATCTTGGGCAATAGGTCCTAGGAGAGGACCCATCTAACTATGCAGAGACAGCCTGGGGAGACAGGGGTGTGGTCAGTGTCAAGAGCCGTTACAGCAAACTCAAGTACACAGTGGTTCTGTCCCAGCAAGAGCACCCTGGGTCTGCCCTTTCCACACTACAGCTTAGCACAGACAGTCCAGGGAGAAGACTGTCACAGAGGCAGGCAAAGTCTCAGAGGAGAGTGGAGCCACTTCAATTCCTACAGCCACAACACCTTGACTGCCAGCCCTAGCCTACTCCTAGACATCACAACCCTGCACTAGATCTGGGACGACCACAGCAGAGAAACAGAAATGACCATGGGCTTCTTCTGAGTGGAACTAGGGACACCTACCAGGCAGCACACAGGTCCTCTGTGATCACAAAGCAGAGAGGAATTCTTACGTCCTGCACAGTATCTAGATATGCCACAACAACCACACCTCCTATCAAGAGGACAATGGTGAGAAAACTCTGAGTAACAACCTGGCTGACATCCATATCAAAAGCAATCCTTGCACAAAAAACACGGGACACAGTCTACACAGGGATGCTCCAACATAAAAATACCCCAGGGATTCCCTAGTGACGCAGTGGTTGATAGTCTGTCTGCTGATGCAGGGGACATGGGTTCATGCCCCAGTCCAGGAAGATCCCACATGCTGCGGAGCAGCTGGGCCCGTGAGCCATGGCCACTGAGCCTGTGCATCTGGAGCCTGTGCTCCGCAACAGGAGAGGCCACAGCAGTGAGAGGCCCACATACTGCAAAAAAAAAAAAAAAAAAAAGAAAGAAAAGAAAAAAGAAAAAATCATCAGGACCACAATAAACAATTGTTTCTCCTGAATTCATATAGATGTAGAAAGTTAAGTAAAATGAAAAAGTAGGAGAACTAGTCCCAACTAAAAGAACAAGAGAAATTCCATGAAAGAACAAATAGAGAAAGAGAGCTCACCAGTCTACTAGATGCTGAGTTCAAAATGGAGGTAATAAAAATGCTAACTGAATAAAGAAAGATTATCAATAGAAATGCAGATCACAGTAACAAGAAACTAGAAACTATAAAGATGAACCAATCACAAATAGACAATTCAATTCCTGAGATAAAAAAAAATCTAGAAACAATGAGTAGCAGACTAAATGAATAAGTGATCTGGAAGATAGAATAATGGAAATCATCCAATCAGAACAGCAGACATAAGGGCAAACTTTAAAAATTAAAACAACATATGAGATCTATGGAGTAATATAAAATGTGCCAACCTATGCATAATAGGGGTTCCATAAGGAGGAGAGAGAGAAGGGGATCGGAAAAGTATTTGAAGACATTATGGCTGAAAATTTCCCAAAACTAAAGGAGGTACAGGAAGTACAGAGGGTTTCAAACAAGATAAATCCAAACAGATCAACACAAAGACACGTCATAATTAAAACAGCAAAAGTTAAAGATAAAAAGAGGATTCTAAAAACATCAAGAGGAAAAACAAAAGTCAGCAACAAGAGCATCCCCATAAGGCCATCAGCTAATTTTTCTGCAGAAACTTTGCAGGCCAGAAGAAGCCTGGTATATTCAAGGCATGAAGGGAGAAGAGAGAGAAAGGAGAGGCATGATATATTCAAAGTCCTGAAAGGGAAAAACATACAACCTAGGATGCTCTACCCAGCAGTTTATGAATTACAATAGGAGAGATAAAGAATATCTCAGACAAGCAAAAACTAAGAGTTGAGCAATACTCAATCTACCCTAAAAGAAATATTAAAAGGTCTTCTCTAAATAAAAAAGGAGCAAGAATCTACAGGAAAGGGAAAAATCACAATAGGAAAGGCAAATGTATAAAATAATTGAATATCACTTAAACCAATATGTAGATCTGAAAAAATTTTTAATTGTAAAAGTGATTATAACTAAAATAAACAGTAAAAGGATAAAAATGAAGATATAAGATAGCACATTAAAATCACAAAATGTGAGGAAGGGGAGAATAAAAAGGTACATCTTTTAGAATGTGTTTGGACTTGAATAACTATCAGTTTAAAGCAGTAGATACAGTCATTGGTCAACATACTTGTACTCCATCATAACCAAAATTCAAAAACATATAATGGATTAAAAAAAAAAAAGGAAAGGAACTCAATCATACTACAAAAGAAAATTGTCAAACCACAAAGAGACAAATAAAAAGAAGACATGAACAAAGAACTACAAAAACATGGAAATAAGTACATACTTATCAATAATTGCTTTAAATGTCAATGGATTAAATGGTCTGATCAAAAGTCATAGAGTGAAAGACTGGATAAAAAACAAGAACTTACAATATTCTCCCTATAAGAGACTACTCTGGGGTGAAAGACACACACAGACTGAAAGTGAGGGGATGGAAAAAGATATATCACGCAAATGAAAATGACTGAAAGTGAGGGGATGGAAAAAGATATATCACGCAAATGAAAATGACAAGAAGGTATTAGTAGCAATACTCATATCAGACAAAATAGACATTAAAACAAAGCCTATACGAAAAAACAAAGAAGGGCATTATATAACAATAAAGGATCAATACAAGAAGAAAATATTGCAATCATTAATGTATATGCACCTAATATAGAAACACCTAAATACACAAAACAAATACCAACAGATATAAGGGGAGAAACTGACAATAATACAATAAGAGTAGGAGACTTTAACACCCCAATGACATCAATGGACATATCATACAGACAGAAAATTATTGAGGCAACAGAAGTCCTAAATGACACAATAAGCTATTTGGACTTAATTAATATCTATAGGGTACTACACCTAAAAAAAACCCAGAATACACATCCTTATCAAGCATGCATAGAACATTCTCCAGGATAAAACACATATTAGGTTACAAAAAAGCCTCAACAAATTTAAGAGGATAAAAATTATTCCAGGTATCTTTTCTGATCACAATTGTGTGAAGCAATAAATCAACCACAGAAAGAAAAATCGAAAAAGAATGAACAAATGGAGACAAACAACTTGCTACTAAAAAACACTGGGTCAATGATGAAATCAAAATAGAAATCAGAAAATATCTTGACACAAACGGAAATGAAATCACAACCTTACAAAATCTATGAGATGCAGCAAAAGCAGTTCTAAGAGGGAAGTTCATACAGGCCTTCCTAAGAAACAAGAAAAATCTTAAATAAACAACCTAAGCTATCACCTAAGACAATTAGAAAAAGTAGAACAAACAAATCCCAAAGTTAGCAGAAAGAAGGAAATAACAAAGATCAGAGAGGAAATAAAAAAATAGAGATCCACAAAAAAGTAGAAAAGATTGATAAAACCAAGAGTTGGTTTTTAAAAATATAAACAAAATCGACAAATTTCTAGCTAGGCTGACCAAGAAGAATGACGGCCCAAATTAAAAAAAAAAAAAAAAAAAAAGGAAAGGGGAGAAATAACAACTTATACCACAATAATACAAAAAAACCAAACAAACATAAGAAAATACTATGAAGAGTTACATGCCAACAAATTGGACATCAAGAAGAAATAGATAAATTTCTAGAAACATACAGTCTGCCAAGACTGAGACAAGAAGAAACAAATAAGCTGAACAGACTGATCACTAGAAGTGAAATATGGAATGTGAAATTTAAAAAATGTGGGAATTCCTTGGCAGTTCAGTGGTTAGGACTTTGCAATTTCACTGTCAAGGGCATGGGTTCAATCTCTGGTTGGGGAACTAAGATTCCACAACCCACATGGTGTGGCCAAAACAAACAAACAAACAAATAAATAACAACAACAAAACTCACTGTAAACAAAAGTCCAGGACCAGATGACTTCACTGGGGAATTCTGCCAAATATACAAAGAAGAACTTATATCCATCCTTCATAAAGTATTCCAAAAAATTGAAGAGGAGAGACCACTCCTAAATTCATTCTATGAAGCCATCATCACCCTGATACCAAAACCAGACAAAGCCACTACACAAAAAGAAAATTACAGGCAAACCACTTTGATGAATATAGATGCAAAAATCCTCAACAAAATATTAGCAAACCAAATGCAACAATACATAAAAAGAATCATACATTATGATCAAGTTGGATTTGTTTCAGGGTCCCAAGGATGATTCAACACAGGCAAATTAATCAATGTGATACACCACATTAAGAAAAGGAAAGACAAAACCCACAAGATCATCTCAATAGACACAGAAAAAGCATTTGCCAAATTCAACATCCATTTATGATAAAAATTCTCATCACAGTGGATATACAGGAAATATATATAAAACTAATAAAGACCATTAACAGCAAATCCACAGCCAACTTAATAATCAAAAGTGAAAAGCTGAAAGCCTTCCCACGAAATTCAGGAATAAGACAACGTTCCCCACTCTCACTGTTTCTATTTAATATAGTATTACAATTCTTAGCCTCAGCAATTAGACAAGGAAAAGAAATAAAAGTATCCAAATTTGAAGGGAAGAGTTAAAAGTATCACTCTTTGCAGATGATGTGATACTGTATACAGAGAATCCTAAAGTTTCCACACAAATACTATTAGAATTAATAAATTCAGGAAGGTAGAAGGATACAAGATTAATATACAGAAATCTGTTGCATTTCTTTTCACTAATGATGAAATATGGATAAGAGAAAGTAAAAAAGGAACCATGTAAAATAATATAAAAAAAATACCTAGGAATAGTTAACCAAGGTGGTGAAAGTTCCATATGCTGAAAAGTATAAAACACTGATGAATAAAACTGAAGATGATACAAAGAAATGGGAAGAGAGCCCATGCTCTTGAATTGGAAGAATTAAGATTGTTAAAATGGCCATACTACCTAAAGTAATATATAGAATTAATTCAATCACTAACAAAACACTCATGACATCTTTCACAGAGCTAGAACAAGTAATCCTAAAATACATATGGAACCACAAAATACACACACTTACCAAAGTAATCCTGAGGAAAAAGAACAAGGCTGTAGGTATCAATCATTCAGACTTATGACTATACTACAAAGTTACAGTAAGCAAAACAGTGTGGTATTGGCACTAAAATAGATGTGCAGATCAATGAAACAGAATAGACAGCCCAACAAAAAAACCCATGCACCTACAGTCAAATAATCTATGACAAAGTAGGCAAGAATATACAATGAAGAAAAGAGTCTCTTCAACAAGTGGTTTTGGGAATGGACAGCTATGTGTAACACAATGAAATGAGAACACCCCCTCATACCATATAAACAACAAAAACTCAAAATAGTTTAAAGACCTAAAATAAGGTATTCCTTATTTTAGAAAAGAATTCCTAGAAGAGAACATAGGTAAAACATTTTTAGACATAAAATTGTAGCAATATTTTCTTAGTCTCCCAAGGCAAAAGAAATAAAAGCAGAGGCTGTATTTTCTCTACTGAATTTTCTTGCCTACTTTGTCATAGGTTAGGTGACCAAGGGGTGTGGGTTTATCTCTGGGCTTTCTATCCTGTTCCACTGATCTATATTTCTATTTTTGTGCCAATACCATACTGTCTTGATTACTGTAGCTTTGTAGTGTAGTCTGAAGTCAGGGAGCCTGATTTCTCTAGCTCCATTTTTCTTTCTCAAAATTGCTTTGGCTATTTGTGGTCTTTTGTGTTTCCATACAAATTGTAAAGTTTTTTGTTCTAGTTCTGTGAAAAATGCCATTGGTAATTTTTTAGGGATTGCATTGAATCTGTAAATTGTTTTGGGTAGTATAGTCATTTGCACAATATTAATTCTTCCAATCCAAGAACATGGTATATCTCTCCATCTGTTTGTGTTCTGTCTTTGATTTCTTTCATCAGTGCCTTATAGTTTTCTGCACACGAGTCTTTTGCCTCCTTAGGTAGGTTTAATCCTAGGTATTTTATTCTTTTTGTTGTAATGGTGAATGGGATGGTTTCCTTAACTTCTCTTTCTGATCTTTTGTTGTTAGTGTATAGGAATGCAAGAGAGTTCTGTGTATTAATTTTGTATCCTGCAACTGTATCAAATTCATTCATTAGCTCTAGTAGTTTTCTGATGCAATCTTTAGGATTTTCTATGTATAGTATCATGCCATCTGCAAACAGTGACAGTTTTACTTCTTCTTTTCCAATCTGTATTCATTTTATTTCTTTTTATTCTCTGATTGCCATGGCTAGGAATTCCAAAACTATGTTGAATAAAGTGATGAGAGTGGAATCCTTGTCTTGTTCCTGATATTAGAGGAAATGCTTTCAGTTTTCCACCATTGAGTATAATGTTTGGTGTGGGTTTGTCATATATATAAGTTGTGCTGGGAAAACTGGACAGCTGCATGTAAAAGATTGAAATTAGAACACACCCTAGCACCATACACAAAAATTAACTCAAAATGTAGTACAGACCTAAATGTAAGGTCACACCCTATAAATCTCTTAGAAGAAAACATAGGTAGAAGACTCTTTGACATAAATTGCAAGATGACCTAATAGCAAGATGTATTTTGACCCACCTGCTAGAGTATTGAAAATAAAAACAAAACTAAACAAGTGAGGGGCTTCCCTGGTGGTGCAGTGGTTGGCAGTCCGCCTGCCGATGCAGGGGACGCGGGTTCGTGCCCCGGTCTGGGAGGATCCCACATGCCGCGGAGCGGCTGGGTCCGTGAGCCATGGCCGCTGAGCCTGCGCGCCCGGAGCCTCTGCTCCGCTACGGAAGAGGCTGCAGCAGTGAGAGGCCTGCGTACCGCAAAAAAAAAAAAAAAAAAAAAACTAAACAAATGAGATCTAAGCTTTTAACTTAAAATTTTTTGCACAACAAATGAAACCATAAAAAATACAAAAAGACAACCCTCAGAATGGGAGAAAATATTTGCAAATGAAGCAACTGATAAAGGATTAATCTCCAAAATATGCAAACAACTCATGCCACTCAATACCAAAAAAAAAAAATAACCAAAACAACCCAATCAAAAAATGGGCAGAAGACCTAAATAGACATTTCTCCAAAGAAAACATACAGATGGTCTAGAGGCACATGAAAAGATACTCAATGTCACTAATTATTAGAGAAATACAAATAAACACTACAATGAGTTATCACTTCACATCGGTCAGAATGGCCATCATCAAAAAATCTACAAACAATAAATGCTGGAGAGGGTGTGGAGAAAAGGGAACCCTCTTGCACTGTTGGTGGGAATGTAAATTGATACAACCACTATGGAAAACTGTATGGAGGTTCCTTAAAATCTAAAATTAGAACTACCATATGACCCAGCAATCCCACTACTGGACACATACCCAGAGAAAACCAAAATTCAAAAAGATACATGCACCTCAATGTTCATTGCAACACTATTTACAATAGCCAGGACATGGAAGCAACCTAAATGTCCTTCAACAGAAGAATGGATAAAGAAGATGTTGTACATATATAAAATGGAATATTGCTCAGCCATTAAAAGAAACAAAACTGGGTCATTTGTAAAGACGTGGATAGACCTAGAGACTGTCATACAGAGTGAAGTAAGTCAGAAAGAGAAAAACAAATATTGTATACCAACGTATATATGTGGAATCTAAAAAAAATGGTATCGATGATCTTATTTGCAAAGCAGAAATAGAGACACAGACGTAAAGAAAAAGCATATGGATACCAAGGGGGGTGATGGGATGAATTAGGAGATGGGGATTGACATATATACATTATTGATACTATGTATAAAATACATAACTAATGAGAACATAAAAATAAATAAGTAAATAAATAGAATCCATTACAAAAAAAAAAGAATTGAAAGTAAAAAATAAAAAGAATTAAAAGCAAAAAATATTTTTGTTTAAACGGGACTGAATCAAATTTAAAAGCATTTGCATAGCAAAGGAAGCCATCAACAAGACAAAAAGACCACTTACAGAATGGGAGAAAATATCTGTAAATGACGCAGCCAACAGGGTTTAATATCCAAAATATACAAACAGCTCAGATAACTCAATATAAAAAAAAACAATAAAAAATTAGGCAGAAGACCTAAATAGATATTTTTACAAAGAAGACATACCAATTGCCAACAAGCACATGAAATGATCTTCAACATTGGTAATTATTAGAGATATACAAATCATAACCACAATGACATATCATCTCCCACCAATCAGAATGGCTATCATCAAAATGTCTGCAAGTATTAAGTTCTGGAGAGGGTGTGGAGAAAAGGGAACCATCCTATATTGTTGGTAGAATTGTGAATTGGTAGAGTCACTATGGAAAATAGTATGGAGGTTCCTCAAAAAACTAGAGTTCATATGATCCAGTAATTCTACTCCTGGATATATATCCAGAAAAAAAAAAAAAAAGAAAAGAATGAAAGCCCTAATTCAAAAAAGATACACATACCACTATGTTCATATCAGTACTATTTATAATAGCCAAGACATGGAAACAACCTAATTGTCCATCAACAGGCAATTGTCTTAAAATATGGTGTGTGTCTTTGTGTGTATATATATATATATATATATATATAAAATATATATATATAATATATATATATGTATATGTATATATCTGCAGTGGAATATTACTCAGCTATAAGAAAGAATAAAATATTGCCATTTATAGCCATATGGATGGACCTGAAGAATATTATACTTAGAGAAAGACAAATACTATATGATATCATTTATATGTGGAATCTAAAAAATAATATAAATAAATATATGTACAAAACAGAAAAAGACACACATACATAAAAAACTTACGGTTACCGAGAGAGGGAGTGGAGGAGGGGCACATTAGAAGTATGAGATTAACAGATACAAAGTACTATACATAAAAGAGACAAGCAACAAGAACTTACTGTTTGGCACAGGGATTTATATTTAATATCTTATAATAACTTAAAATGGAATATAATTAGAAAAAGCTGAATCACTATGCTATACACTTGAAACTAACACAATTTTGTAATTCAACTATATTTCAATTTTTAAAAAAGTAAAAAAAGAGAAACTGCAATGGAGTTTGACTCTCTCAGGCTTCCCCCTTTGAAATTATCACTAATGTGTGCACTAAAAGAAAACCGTTTATCCAAGGACCTATAGTGAACTCTGTACTTTCTTACATAGTTATTAAAGTAATATTTCTCTTATTGGTGTGTTCAGAAATATTTGCCCATTTCCAGACTTTCATTTGTAACCCTACCATGGCTGAGAACAGCCATCTGGAAGGGTTCTTATTAATTATGAAGACCCAGGTTCCTGTCTGACATTGCTCACAGGGATGTCTGTTGTGACTAATTACTCCTTTGACATTTTGCACCGTATGAAATAATGATTCACTTCCTTCTTGTTAGAGAATGTTTGCCAAGCATTTCTCTATGAAGTTTCTGATTCCCAGCTCATTCATTCAAAAATTATATATGTACTAAATTTTGGTTCTGAGAAGATGTCCCTCCAGAAGACCACTAAGATCCTTAGAAACCATACTGCCCAATTACAAGTGTCTGCAAGTCATGCCGTTACATCTTTTTGTGCTCTTAACAAAGGTTTACAATCACACTTTTGGGTGTTTACAATCACAGTTTTGGATCATCTTTATCTGGAAACCATGTTTTCCTAATAGCACCCTGGATTTAATCTCTGCCCTGATGCCCTTTCTTACTTTGAAACTATTTTTTTAGAAGAGATGGAACAAAACAGTTTTATTTTCTAACTCAGCAAGTTTTGACTCCTTTATATTGTCTTTAAATTCCTCATAATGAGTGAATAATTACTTCTTTATATCATTTCTTTCTGTCTGCACCTAATGATTAGCAAATAAAAGAAACCAGCTGACACTTTTGACATTCTGTCTGGAAATTTCCTCAGCCAGATCCATCATTTTATTAGATGAAATTTCTATTTTTCATATTACCTCAGGTGACAGTTTTACTATACTTTCTACCACTATGCAATAAGGAATGTTCAAGATGGCTTCTTCACTCACATGTTAGGCACCTGAGCTGGATGGCTGGAATAGCACAGGTTGGTTGAGCTTTTTTTCCTCTTCCTTATGGTTTTTCCACAAGGGGAAGTTTGACTTCCTCATACCGCAGTAAGGCAGGCTATGTGACAACTCTTTTCCCCTAGTGAAAATATATCAAGAGACAGGAATTGGAAGCTACCAGTTTCTTGAGGCCTGGGCCTAGAAACTGCCACAGAATCATTTCGACTATGTTCTTACTTGTCAATGCAGAGAACCCACCCTGTTTTGAGAGTAGGGAACATAGACCTCTCAGAGGTTCAAGTGTCAAAGAATTTGCAGCTATCTCTAATCTACCATATTTAAACTATGCTCTGCCTTCTTCACTTCACTGAGTTTCAGAGGCCTGTATCCATCAATGTAATCATCAGTTCCAGTGAATGTCTCAAAAGCATCTGGTCATGTCAAAAATCAAACTTACTCTTTCTCTGGTGTTTCCAGGGGAGTGAAGGGCTCTGTCATTTACTAAACACCTGGAGATGATCTTTGACACTTCTCACACACATTTTATGCAATGCATCACCAAGTCCTTATAACTTTACCTTATACTATCACTATTTGCTATTTTTAATCTATTAAGAATCCATTCTAGAACTTGAATTTCTTGATAATGATTTATCATTCAGATGTAAAAGAAGTGTGAAAAATTAACTTTCCCCTTGTCAGAATTGCCTATTTACAAATCCAAATTCAGCAAGGATCTACATATTCCTCCCTCCCCACTTTATTTAAAAGCTGTATAATTTTAATTAATGTCATCGTTTGGACATTGAAAATATACTTTGTAATAGAGTTTACATAAAGCTTTAAGATATATGACTTTGCCAGTTTCAGAAGGTGTGCTTTCTGACTCTGAACTGTACCATTGAAGTTATGTGATTTTAAGGCATGACCTCAATTTAACTCTTTATTTAGTTAATTTCTTTCATTAATTTGTTATTCAGCTCAATTTTTTTCCCCTTTGGTCTTAGGAATGCATTGAACTAAACTTACTTCTGGTAATGGAGGGGAGATGAACCATCTTATACTTAACTTTAATCTCCCTTCCTTTTCCGAAATACATTCATTATCAAGCTGAGGTCTAATTTTTGATCTCTGATCTAGACTTTCCTCTATCATGGATATGCACTGCCTTCTAACTCTTATGGAGCAGGAATATCTCATCTGCTATTAGGCTTGACAAATCCTTAATATACCAGTTCACAAAATGGAACTTTCTAAGTTTGAAAGAAATTAAATACTAAGCATGCACATGCAAGTGTGTTTGTGTACATATACATACACAAACATAAAATTGGCTTAGGATATTAAAAAGTCTCATTTATTTGTTGTTTAAATTTATAAAATACTATAGACTAATCACAAAAATAATAATTACCACTATCAAGTGCTTATTTTGTGTCAAAAACTCACACAATATTGCAATATCTTTATTATGCTGCTATTTTTACAAATGGAAAAAAACTTATTCTCAGACTTTAAACAACTTTTACAGGTTACATTGTAAATAGTGATCTGGGAAGGTCTTTAGGGTGGAGCTCTTTTCACTATACAACACAGAGTCCCATAAAATCGTAGAGCATTGTTTGTGTTTCTGTCATACATATCTCACAATCTGCCATGTACTTAAGTCATTTGTACACATGCTACAAAATTCTACTGCATTTTGTAGTTTAATAGCTCTTTCACCCTGGAAAAGTTACTTAAATTCCCTGTTCCTCACTTCCCACAAATGTAAAGTGAAGGGGCTGAGCTAGAAGGTCTCTTTGGGTTCCAGTGTTCTACAATTTCTGTGACTGTGAGCTCCTTTGAATAAAGTATTTATTCATCTTGTATTACCTACAAAATATAGTCAAGTGCGTTATACCTAGTATCTACTCTATAAATGTCTATTGAATGAAGTGGGTCAGTCTTATAATGTTTTAATAATTAGCATTTAGAGTTAGAAATCCTATAAATAAATTCATTTATTTTCATCACTTGTTCAGTTGAACAAATACAGCCTATTAGGTACATTATTGTAAAAAGAAATAAATTATAATCTCTGCCCTCAAAGAGCTTCCATTTTACAATATAGTTTTGATTATTTTTACACATAATAATGCATATGAATTTCAAAAAAATTATTCAAGGAAGATTTTATTACTATTATTTTAATTTAGAATATGAGAAAACTAAGGCCTGGAAAGATTAATTGATTAGCCTATGATAACATAAGTAGTGAACAAAGAGGCCTGAATTTGTACTCTTGATATTTGATTCAAAGTCCAACAGTCTTTCCAGTGTAATTTTATGTTCTCTAATATTTCGATGATCAGAAAGAAACAGTTTGACTGAAATAAGCACAGTGGGCTGAGGACTGGGAAACAACCATGCTTAGGGGAATGCAAAACAGAATAAAGTACAGTCAGGGAAGGTTCAGAATGACAATAAAATAGTGTCAGGAAGAATGGGATGGTAGGAGTTCCAAAACAAAATACCAGTCACCAATTTGACAAGGGAGACTGTTAATAATTCTTGGACTACTGATGATACACAATGATGATCACAGATCTAAAGAGGAAGTGAATATTTGAAAAAAAAAATCCTTCAGACATTTGAAAGGTTAAAGTTATAGAAATCATTAGAAAAGTTAGCCAGTAAGCTTGAGATTTCTTCAAAGGTGAATGGAAATATAAGAGATGAACCCTGAGGATATTATGCTTAGTGAAATAAGACAGTAACAGAAGGAAAAATACTGCATGATTCTACTTATATGAGGTATCATATAAGTATTTATTTATTTAGTATTTATATAGTATTTCTATGAGTCAGATTTATAGAAAGAGAGAGTAGAATGATGGTTGCCAGGGGCTGCAGGGAGATGGAAGTAAATACTTGCTACTCAATGACTAAAAAAAAACATTCAGTTTTGCAAGATTAATAAGTTCTAGGGGGTCTTCTGTACAACATTATGCCTATAGTTATTAATATTGTATTGTACACAAAATTTTGTTAAAAGGATGCATCTTATGTTAAGTGTTCATACTTTAATAAAACTATGTTAGAGTGAATATAAGGTAAGTAAATTATGTAATATAAATTTACTTGTTTAGATGTTTTCAGTAATTTTCTCTAAAGTTTAAGCCCAAATTATTTAAAATTTCTTATTCATCTAAAGTCATGCTGAGACTTGGACACACACAAAAAAGAACAAAGAGGTAAAGAGTAAAGGAAGAAAAAGTCAGCACAAAACTTTCACTTGAATAAGGTGGTCAGCTGTCAGTAAATCAAGAGAAACAGTGCAGCAAAAGACCTGGGAAGGGTTAGGAAGAACCAACAACAAGAATGCAATTTGACAGTGGAGCAAGTTCTTTACTGAGACAGCTGTGCCTTTTATTCTTCCCACCTGATGGCTAGTTTTATTTGATCCTGCATACATCAAAAGGAAAAGGAAGTACAGAGATAAGAACAGTTCTTAACCCCACATCTTAATAATAACCATTTTTCAAACAGAAGTTCTCAGAGAACCAATGCCATATCTCCTACACTTGTTTTGTTCTTAGCCAATAGGATACTCTAGTGATCACAGAAAAAAAATTTTTTTCTTCTGGAGCCATATGAAAATAGAAGGGTTTCTCCTTTAGGTAGAATAATGATGAGGAATGATGCTATGTAAGGGCAGGAAGTAAAGATGATTCTTCTTTAAATTCCTGAATACATTTATCCTTCTCTGATTTGAAAGTGAAGCTTAATAGGTGAAGAAAATGAAAAACACTGTTGATTTGTTTCATACCTATTTACTTGAATCTATACTTTGAGAATAAATAAATTTTCCCAAAGAGGGAGATAAATCTATTCAATCACCATGCTGAAGGAGCTTATAAATTAATAAAAATCCTCTCTTGATATTACTTATTACTTGATTCTATTGAAATTGTTTTAATAAAAAGAATACATAATAAGACAATTCCCAGTCAATGACAACTATTTCTGGACTTCTTCCCCATTTTCCTCCACACCTGAAAGTTTGTAAATTACCACTAACTTAAAACCTAGTTTGAGAGTTCTAGTAAAGGACCACTCAACATTAACTATAAAAATAAGTATGGGACCATTTGAGCAGAGTTTAAAGGAAAATTATATTGGTCTTATTAAGAATCAGAAGATAGTCTTAATGAGAATGAGTTAGCAGACATAAAAAGAAATTTTAAAATGCTTTCAGCTCTCCTTTCCATCTCTTTTTGGCTGGATTTTTTTCTGTGTTACTCTGCTTTGAGGACAACTCAGAATTTATGGGCTCTAGGCAAAATTTTAGCTGTGTGTGTAGTGAGTTGGAGAAAAAGAAAGGAACGTTAGAAATGGTAAGAATAAAAAACATTTTTTCCAAGTATATCCATGTTCCTTTAAAGATACTGACAGAGTTATCTTTGCAGAGAAAATTATAAAAAAGTCAAAGACTTATTTTGTATAAGCCTGAGATATATAGCCTTACTACATAAATAACCTGGGGTTATTACTAACATAACTCAGTCACAGACCAGGTTTAATATTTTAAAGCAACAACAGTGTATTATCTGTGTTGAATATCACTGTTCTTCAATTACTTCTATGGATTTTTTCTTGAGTTTTTATTAGTTTGTTTTGTTTTTGTCAGCAAGGTTAGAAAAAAATAGACCTAACTAGTTTTAAGTCTGTTATTGACTTAGCACTGATTTTTATTTTGTTATTTAAAATTTTCATGCTTTAGCTTCCACATTTATAAAAGTGAAAAAATTGATGTCATTTTATTGTACAAGGATTGCAAAAACACTTAAAATGTCCTGCACCAAATAAGATATCTCAGCAAATGGATATATGAACATAAATAATATTGCTAACAATTATTCAGACCAAATGTCATTTGAAAATATGACTTATATGAAGGAGGAAAATTGTAACTCCACTTAGTTGATGGTAGAAGGATCAAAATTGGCAGGATATCATCTTGCCTGGTCCACAAATTTTCAATGCAATTGTGAATTTTAAGAATATCTTTTATTCTATGAGGCCCACATTACCATAAGAATGAAACAAAGACATTACAAGAAAAGATAATTACATATCAATATCTCTAATGAATATGAACACAAAAATCCTCAACAAGATTTTAGCAAATTGAATCCAACAATGTATAAAAAGAATTATACACCACAACTAAGTGGGATTTATCCTAGATATGCAAGACTGGTTGAACATTAAAAAAATCAATTAACGCAATTAATCACATTAACAGACTAAGAAAAAAAAGAAAAATTACATGATCATATCAATAGATGCAGAAAAAAGCATTTGACAAAATCCAATACTCATTCATGATAAGAGCTCTTAGTGAAATAAGAATAGACGGAACGCTCTCAATTTGATAAAGACAATCTACAAAATATCTACAGCTAACATCATACGTAATGGTGAGAAACCTGAAGCTTTCCCACTAAGATCAGGTACAAGGAAAAGATAACTCTTCTCACCATCCCTTTTCAACTTTGTACTGGAAGTCCTCGTTAATGCAATGAGGCAACAAAAGATAATAAAAGCTATACAGATTGGGAAGGAAGATGAAAAACTGTCTTTGTTCACAGATGACATGATCATCTATGTAGAAAATCTAAGAGAATCAGCAAGATATCTCCTGGAACTAATAAGCAATTAGAGCAATGTTTCTGGATTCAAGGTTAATATACAAAAGTCAATTGTTTTCCTCTATGCTAACAACGAAAAAGTGGAATTTAAAAGTAACAAACACAGTACTATTTACATTAGCACCCTGAAAATGAAATACTTAGGCATAAATATAACAAAATGTGTGCAATATCTATATGAGGAAAACCACAATTCTGATGAATAAAATGAAAAAGGAGAAATATCTCATTTTCATGAATATGAAGTCTCAATGTTGTCAAGGTGTCAGTTCTTCCAAACTTGATCTATAGACTCTAAGGTAAACTATGGACTTTGGATGAGGATGATGTGTCAATGTAGGTTCAACCTTGGTTAAAAAAAAAGTACCATTCTTGTACATGATGTTAATAATGGTGGAGGTTATGCATGTATGGGGGCAAGGTATATATGGGAAATCTCTGTATTTCTCTCTCTCTGTTTTGTTGTACACCAAAAACGACTTGACTTCATTTCCATGGTAATTCAAAGTGCCAGAAAACATCTTTGGTCTTATCAGATTATGATTATAGTTTTTGTTTCTATTTGTGACTGTTGTTTATTTTGGGCTGGTGTTGGCTGGTAATTATTTTTAAAAAATTACCACTTCTGTTCTGGCTCTTCTCGTCCCCATGGAGTAGAATAAGAAATATGTGAGCAGCCTGGCTTAATACTATGTTTTGCTTTATTTTGATCATAATACATTCATTATGCAAAGCAAAAATAGCATTTAAAACTTGTTGCTCTATACATTTTCTTGCTGTACATTCTGCATAAACTGGATCATTTTTTCAATAAGTAAATTTGTCTGCCTGAGTTTTAAATACATAAAGAAATTTGATTTAATTAAATGTGTGACTCACCATTCTGCATTTATAAATGCCCACCTTTTCAAACACTGAAAGCATCAAAGATGTTCTTTCCCCACAGGACAATAAATTATGAAATGTGCACTGATGTTACAAAATAAATAAAAATTAGAATTCAAGTATCATTTATTAGTGAAATCATGAGAATGGTTAGGAAAATATGTATATTAGAATTTCTACTATAAATTATTATGTCACAAGATTCTTATGTTCATTTACAGACCAATACAAAAATAAATAATTAAACTATTCATACAACTTGATTTCATTTAAAATATATTCATTTTATGTTCATAAAGACACATCAAAATATGTTCATAAAAACAAAAAAATCACAATAATTACTCAGTATTCTCATTTTGGTTGTCTTTTTAAAATAATACTGCATTTTGTCTTAATTTGAAGCTTAAGTCTTCAAAAGAGCTTTAGTCTCAATTTTATAATATGTAACTATTACAGCTGTCTTACTTAAGTGACAAGTTACTTCCTTTATTGAATACTCATAAAAGCTTGTTATTAAAGCCATGAGAAATCTTGCTATCTCTATTACGTGTGATGATACAAAGGAACTTTATCATCTGGTTTATAGTAGAAACAAAGTAGAATGTTTCCACCTCATATATATTTTAAATAACTTGTACAGAACAAAAAAGAATGTCTGTTTCTGAGTCCGGGAAAATCTATTCGTTATGTGTAAAGACAGAAAGACAGTTTATTAAAGAGCTGTTAATTTTTTTTAATCATATCTGGATACCTAATCCATATAAATGAGCAATCTACATTGTCACCGAATCATAATAGGTTACTTACATCATGTTTGAAAGAACAAAGTAGGAATTTTGAGGATTGCAACTGAAATGGAATTTTGACAAATTTATTATGTGAAATACTGACTTTAAAAAATGTTAATAAGTTTATTTATTTTCAACTGTCTTATGTTAAATGTAGGACATTTAAAAAACTATATTCCATGTGTTGATGACTTTTTTTCATTAGATTATTTTGTTCCATGATGTGTTCTAGTGCCCTCTGCTGAAAACTAAGATGAAGTTTCTATTATTTAATATAGAATGGAAAAGTGCATTCAAAATATAATACATTATAACTATTATAGGAAATTGATTATTCTCAGGTCTTGTTGTATAACACAAATAATTCTGGTGCCTCAAGGAGTTTTATTATGAAGGAGGTGGCATTCATCATACAAGAAGCACTTGTCACTATATAATATGTATGTTTTACTTGTTTCTCTCCAAATAAATTGTGTCTCCCTGTCACTCTATGTATTGTTATTCATCTGCAGAAAATTCTCAACTATGTATATTTTTCATAAAATACGTAACTACAAGTTATCTTTAATTCCTTGCTTACAGAGATTTGGTTTTTTGAGCTCTTATAATTTTAGTGCCTATCCTCTGAATCCATTAGTATAAATATCTATTTTAATGCATTGTTTTTTCAAAAATAAATTCTTACTATTTTTATTTTGATTTAATTTGGTCAATTAACTTAATTTGATTATTTAAAAGTAAACTGTGATTTTACATCTAGAAAATAGACATGACATGTATGTATTTTATTTAGTTCTGATTCTAACTAGACAATGTCTCCAATATCTTAGACTGTAAAGCAAGGATAGAGTTTATGAATATCTGTCACACTCACCACAGAGAGCTCTTGGGAAAGGGGGGAATGACGTGTAACTTTTTAAAAGTTAAGCACCTCTCATAAATTATACCATAATACCACAATATTATCCATTTCCTTTGATAGAGGTAACTCTATATTGTTTTGGATAGCTATCATGAATACCAATCATTATTTTTGAGTATATAGCATTGGTGCTGGACATAAAACAAAGAAAGCAGAAAAAGTACTGATCACATTTTAAATGATCCAATTATTCCCTGTACAAATCCTAAATAGCCATGTATAGAAGATAAATAGTAAAATAATTGTCACTGAAAATTTGGAATATATTTTCCACATGGAAAATATATATAAACTTCTTTTAATCTATTTAACGTAACATTTAAATGTAACATCTAGATTAAAATATTGTCAAATTATTTCCTTGAATGCTTGTCTTAAAAACCATATTCTTAATTATAGTCCATATCTTAAACAACCTTTGTTGCTCTTGTAAAAGCAGAATAATAAACAACAATGTATTCATTTTTTATTAAGACACCACTTATACCTCTTGGTCACATACCACAATAAGCAGTTCTAGATGTTACAAGTTACAATCAGGTTCCTAGGTAAACTTTCTCTTTTTGAATTTCATTTACTTGAGTGGGGGGACTGGAGAAATTTTCCCCTTAATTCTAATTCAGTAATCCATTATCTGCCAATTTCCTATTTAATCTATGACTATTAGAGCAATATAATTGAAATAGTTAAGAAAAAGTATAGGTACAGTTGGATCCAGCAAAGAAAATAGAAAACATCTATATTTCCACAAAAGAGCTTTAATAGAGAAAAATGGTTACACAAGTTTTGGAGTATTGAAAGAGCAAAAGGGAAATGTTAATATAACTCAGAGATTAAAACTATAGAGTAGGGTACTACCCCAAAGCTGGTGGAATAAAAGAAAAGATTGGGGATCTCAGAAATTAGAAGCTCAGAGGTAAGGCTTTGTCAAATACGTGCTCAGATTTTTGAAGGAAAGATGTATCTTGGGCGATACTACTACCTTAAGAGCTTGAAGGAGAATTCTCAGGCATCTGAGGAAGGGGTAGTGGCATCACTGAGCTTTTGCTGTATCCTGAGGGGACACATGAAAGCGATTCTGGAAGTGCCTGAAGAAGACTGGAAACAGGAGCTAACTGCCCCTCCTGGGGTGAAAGCTGCTGTGCAAGTGACTGTAAAAGAAGAAAGATCAAAAGCAGGAGGAAGGGCTTCCCTGGTGGCGCAGTGGTTGAGAGTCCGCCTGCCGATGCAGGGGACACGGGTTCGTGCCCCGGTCTGGGAAGATCCCACATGCCACGGAGTGGCTGAGCCTGTGAGCCATGGCTGCTGAGCCTGCATGTCCGGAGCCTGTGCTCCGCAACGGGAGAGGCCACAACAGTGAGAGGCCCGCGTACCGCAAAAAAAAAAAAGCAGGAGGAAAAACCTTCTCCCTGACTACTAACCTATATTGTAAAAATTCTTAATCTTACCTGTTCATTAGAATCACTTAATTAAAAAAACCCTGATGCCCAGTCCTCACTTGAAAATAATAAAATATTAATTTGAGGGCATGGAAATTAGGCAGTAATAGTCTTCAAATTTCCCCAGATGATTCCAAAATGCAGCCAAGGTTCAGAACCACTGCCCTAGTATCTCCTATTGGCAGAAACCCTTTAGCAAAGGAGTCTGGTAATGTAGTTTGCAGTTTCTGCTGCAGAACCACAGAAACACAGAACCACACAGGAGAGTATACAAAGGTGGATTTGGAGCAAAGAGATAATAGTTAATCAATTAGCAAAAATGTAATCAACATTTCTTGGCAATTGAAGCCAAACAAAATTTCAGAAATAGTAATACGTGAAATTTTCCACAATGTGTATCAATGTGTTTAACGTATTGCACAGTATCTGTCAGAATGACTCAATTGAAAACTCACATATTCTGTACTATACTATTTGGAAATATATTTTGTGACCAAATAGTTATATGATGACTCAAACTTACAATACAATCAACAAATATTTTTAAATTATAGAAATCTAGGACAAAGTCTTTAAGATATGATAATGTGATTGTATTATCTTATCTTAACTTCTATCACATATTTCTAAAATTCCATAATCTATCATGCAAATGAGTCTTTTTAAATCTAAAATACTGGCAGTTTTCATAATGAAAAAGAATGTAGATCACTTAGCTCAATGTTTCAAACAATAAACCAGTACAGAAATAAACAAGATAATAATTATTTTAATCTTAAACTTTGAAAAGCTTTAAATGACATTATCACTTCTCAGCAGATTTTGTGTACTGAACAAGTAAACCCCACACTTACCCGTAGTCCCTGGATATAAATGACTAATATTGCCTTTAGTAAGACATGCTCTAAATTCTACACATACTGAATTAGAATAAGGACAGGCAAAAGACACAAAAAGATTTGACTGTTCTTTAGTTGAATGTATTGATTAATCTTAAGAGGCAATGCATCATTTTTTTTTTTTTTTTTTTTTTTTTTTGCGGTACACGGGCCTCTCACTGTTGTGGCCTCTCCCATTGCGGAGCACAGGCTCTGGACGCTCAGGCTCAGCAGCCATGGCTCACGGGCCCAGCCGCTCCGTGGTATGTGGGATCTTCCTGGACTGGGGCATGAACCCATGTCCCCTGCATCGGCAGGCAGACTCTCAACCACTGCATCACCAGGGAAGCCCGGCAATGCATCATTTTGAACTGAGGTTGATCAACCAGGAATCTAGATATCCAGAGTCAGTAAGGTAGATGGAGTTGGCACTTGTAAACATCTTAATTTACTGTCAGACTACCTGATCTCATTGATCTGGATGCATAGGTCCTGGAACCTAATGTTATTAAACATAATATCCTATTTGTAGCCCCTACTGCTTGGAACCTATGTGTATCCCCTGAAATAAAAGTCCCACTGAGAGTTTGGCTTCCCCTGTACTGTTTCTGGTATAACCAATATGCTACTCAAGATGATTAACTAGGAATTATTTGTGTCATTGGAAACTAAAATAAATTAATAAGTTGGCATTCTACATTGCATGTTGAAATGTCTCATGATCTTGGTTAGGGTGAGTCATTAAAACAGTCAGGATTAAGATGCTAAACTTGAAAATCTGTCACATTTTCCTTTGGAGATTCCTAACCTTGCTGATTGCCTTTGTAGTCAAATACCTTTACTTATAAAATGACTTGTTTAAAACTTTAATACTTTTTAAAACTATTTTTATGGTGTTCTAGCATAATATGTTATTTCTTTATCTTTTCATTATGTTCTAAATGAACAAGAGGTCAGATACTCTCTTGAACAAATTTGTAATACAGATGGAATTATAGTGCAGGAAGAGGTCTCAGAACTTTCCGACTCCCATACCCCTCTGCTCTACATCATCATTTAATGGAGGAGGTGGTAATCTCTCTGATATCATACGTTGTGGTAGACTTTGAATTGGGGTATTTAATTCTATTGATCATTTACTAAAGTGAATGTATCTCTTATCAGGTGATCAATAAATTCTTGTTGAGGAAATGGGTGAATGCATGAATAAAGATATCAGGAAATAATGAATAAATAAGATATCCTAAATTCACATAAATATAGAAATTCAGTTCCCATAGAGACAAGATTGATTTAACAAGCTCCTGAATGTTATCATTCATAAAATTTTAGCAATTCCTGCTTAAACATATAACAAATTACTTTAAAATACATAGCACAGGTTGTTCAATCTAAATACCAAACTAATCTTGCCAGTTTCAGATAAGGCAATATTTCTTGAGTTTTATATAAAATATTATACTTTAGACTTCTGAAATCTTTCAATCTGCTTACCTCCATATAACTCTGAGAAAGTGTACTACATAAGTCAAGGACAAAAGAAATAGTGGTGTTTCCACTCAAAATACATTATAAACATTCTTTGATGCATTACTACTATTGAAAGAGTTAAGTTCTTGGTATAAATATAGGCACATGAATGTTTAAGAACTTTAAGTCCTCTTCTGAAAGGGAAACACTCCACCAATTTTCAGCTAAGAAAATGTATAGGAACACATTAGAGGATAGCAATTCACAAAATTTCAGCCTAAGTTATTATATTTCATGTCAATTTGGCAATAAAAGAAACATTGTCTGCCATATTTATCATATATAACAGGTGCTCACTATACCTTAGTTATAAGAAAATTAACATTGATTTTTCCTGATTGTTCTTATTAATATTATATATACTATTTTTACACAATAAGTTATAGTTTTACACACAAAGGCAGTAATTTCATAAACATTACTCTACTAGAAAAAATCAATTGAAATGGTGAGGGATAACCCATATTTGTTATTAGTGATGGACTAGTTTGTATGGACAAGTTCTCTCATGGGAAAAAAAAAAAGCTAGTTTATAAAACATTGACAAAACTCCTTTAAAAATTAATGAGCAAGGAGTCAAGATGGCGGAGGAGTAGGAGGATGTGGAGTTCATCTCTTCCCACAAATGCATCAAGAATATATCTACAAATGGGACAATTCTCACAGAGCACCAGCTGTACATGAGCAGAGGACCTCAGACACCTAAAAGGACAAGAAGAATCCCCATGTAACCAGGTAGGATGAAAGAAAGAAGAAGGGAAAAGGAAGAGGAGAGGAAGCAGGATGAACCTGTGCTCCTGTGGGGTGAGGTGAGGGAGACGGAGAGGTTCCTTCATCCAGAGAAGCCCCCTCACCATCAGGGAGATCAACTGGGACAGAAGGGGAGTTTTGGGGGGCTATCAGAGGAGAGCACAGCAACTGATCTGTGGCAGGCAGGACAGTGAAACCTACACAAATGGTCTGTGACACGGTCCTGTGTGCCCCAGACTGAGAGTTGTGTCCACCTGTGCAGAGGGGTGCTGGGTGGTGGAATGTGGGGTTTGGAGAGTGAACCCAGAGAGAGGACTGCAGCTGGCTATGGGGGGGATGGGAGTGAGGAAATCCACAACTGGGAATGCTTGCAGACGAAACCCAGACTGCCATAGATGTGAAGTGCCATTGTTGAGTGACGTGCAAGGAGTGGGGCCACCATTGCAGCCTATCACCCCGCTCGCTGGCCCCTGCATCCACAGGCACTAGAAAGGGCTCCCACTAGGGTGGGCTCTCTCATGCTTGCTGTCACCAGCTCCCACTCACAACCTGTCCCCACTGGGACTCCCACGACCCCAGCAGCCACCACCTCCCCTGCACCCTGTACCTGCAGCAGTGGGCATAATCATGACCCTGGCTGCCCCCTTCTCACTGGGGCAGACTCATGTGCTCCCAGGCAGCCTCGGGAGCAGACCCCTGTGGGTGACCCACAGGCAGAGGTGGGACTGAAACAACAACTGAGCCCCAGGGGCCATACAACTAAGGAAGAAAAACTGAAATCTCTCCTTGCAGCTGCACAACCCACGAATTTACATACCCACAACTGGCTTTGTCAACTGAGAGCCTAAAGAGCATCTGAATGGACAACAACTGCTCCCACAGCCAAGATGGATCTAGCATTAGCAGCTGTAGATTTTGTGGGCACATACATGTGGGAGTTAGGCCAGGCCAGAGTCTGAGCTGTCCCCAAAGCACCCACAGCAGATCCAGATCCACGATTACTATAATCCTGGGACATGACATCAGTGGATCTATGCTGGTGGCCTGCTGAAAACAATGTCTGACAGACACCAGGGCCAATTTATGGCATACCCACAATCAAGGTGGGGCTGAGAGAAATGACAACAGTGTAATTTGAAAGAGTGTACAATGGGTGAAAGGTGACACAACAGAGCACACCCACAGGTGAACACCTCCAGAGGAGGAATACTCAGTGGCTTCCCTCACAGTGGGAGTGCTCCAATCCTGGCTACAAAGATATCACAGGAAAAGAAAATTACAGGCCAATATTCCTGATGAACATAGATGCAAAAATCCTAAACAAAATACTAGCAAACCAAACCCAACAACACATCAAAAGGATCACACACCATGATCAAGTGGATTCATCCCAGGGATGCAAGGATTCTTCAATATCCACAAATTAATCACTGCCATATACCAAATTTAAAAAGTAAAGAATAAAAACCACATGATCATCTCAATAGATGCAGAAAAAGCTTTGGAGGAAATTCAATACCTATTTATAATGAATAATGTCCAGAAAGTGGGCATAGAGGGAACCTACCTCAACATAATAAAAGTCATATATGACAGACCGACAGCAAACATCATTCTCCATGGTGAAAAACTGAAAGCATTTCCTCTAAGATCAGAAACAAGACAAAGATGTCCACCCTCTCCACTTTTATTCAACATAGTATTGAAAGTCCAAGCCACTGTAATCAGAGAAGAAAAAGAAATCAAAATGTAAAAAGAATAAGTAAAACTGTCATTATTTGCAGATGACATGATACTATACATAGGTAATCCTAAAGAAGTTACCAGAAAACTACTAGAGCTCATCAGTGGATTTGGTAAAGTTGCAGGGCACAAAATTAATACACAGAAATCTCTTGTATTGTTATACACTAACAATAAAAAATCAGAAAGAAAAATTAAAGATAGCATCACATTTACCATTGCATTAATAGAATAAAATACCTAGGAATAAACCTACCTAAGGAGGCAAAAGCCCGGTACTCAGAAAACTATAAGATACTGTTGAAAGAAATCAAAGATGTCACAAACATATGGAGAGATACACTATGTTCTTGGATTGGAAGAATAAAGATTGTCAAAATGAATATTCTACCCAGAGTAATCTATAGTCAGTGCATTCCTCATCAAATTACAAACAGCATTTTTCAGAGAATTAGAACAAAAATTTTACAGTTTATATGGAAACACAAAAGACCCCAAATAACCAAAGCAGTCTCAAGAAAGAAAAACAGAGTTGTAGGAATCAACTCCCTGACTTCAGACTATATTACAAAGCTACAGTAATCAAAAGAGTGTGGTGCTGGCACAAAAACAGAAATATAGATCAATGAAACAGGATAGGAAGTCCAGAGATAAACCCATGCACCTGTTGTCACCTAATTGATGACAAAGGAGGCAAGAATATACAATGGAGAAAAGACAGTTTTTTCAGTATGTGCTGGTGGCTAAACTGGACCAGTACATGTAAAAGAATGAAATTAGAACATTTTCTAACACCATAAACAAAAATAAACTCAAAATGGATTAAAGACCTAATTGAAGACCAGACATTATAAAACTCTTAGAGGAAAACATAGGCAGAACACTCTCTGACATAAATTGCAGCAAGATATTTTTTGATCCACCTCCTAGAGTAATGAAAATAAAAACAAATTAAACAAATGGGACCTAATTAAATTTAAACGATTTTGCAAAGCAATGGAAACTGTAAACAAAATGAAAAGACAACTTAAACAATGGGAGAAAATATTTGCAAACAAATCCACTGACAAGAGGTTAATCTCCCAAATATACAAACAGCTCATGCAGCTCAATATCAAAAAACAAACAACCCCATCAAAAAATGGTCAGCAGTTCTAAACAGACATTTCTCCAAAGAAGACATACAGATGGCCAACAGGCACATGAAAAGATATTCAACATCACTAATTATTAGAGAAACACAAATCAAAACTACAATGAGGTATGACCTCACACCAGTCAGAATGGCCATGATCAAAAAATCCAAACAGTAAATGCTAGAGAGGATGTGGAGGAAAGAGAACCTTCCTATACTGTTGGTGGGAATGTACATTGGTAAGCCACCATGGAGAACAGTATGAAGGATAATTAAAAAACTAAAAATAGAGCTACCATATGATCCAGCACTCCCACTTCTGGGCATATATCCGGAGAAAACCACAATTCGAAAAGATACATGCACCCCAATGTTCATTGCAGCAATAATTACAATAGCCAGTACATTACAACCTAAATGTCCATTAACAGAAGAATGGATAAAGAAGATGTGGGGCATATATACAATGGAATATTACTCAGCCATAAAAAAGAATGAAATCATGCCATTTGCATGACATGAATGGACCTAAAATTATCCTACTGAGTGAAGTATGTCCGACTGAGAAAGACATATATCATATGATATTATTTATATGTGGAATCTAAAAAACGGTACAAATGAGCCTATTTACAAAACAGAAATACAGTCACAGATGTAGAAGACAAACTTATAGTTCCCAAGGTGGCAAATGGGGGAGGTATATTGGGAGACTGAGATTGACATATATGCACTACTATACATAAAATAGAAAACTAATAAGAACCTGCTCTATAGCACAGGGAACTCCACTCAATACTCTGTAATGACCTATATGGGAAAATAATCTTAAAAAGAGTGGAATGTATATATGTATACCTGATTCACTTTGCTGTACAGTAAAAATTAACACAACATTGTAAATCAAATATACTCCAATAAAAATTATTAAAATAAAAAATAGATAAATTGCATTCTTCAAATTTTAAATCTTCTCTTCTTTGAAAGAGACCATTAAGAAAATAAAGTCAAACAAATACCGTATGCTAACACATATATATGGAATTTAAGAAAAAAAAAATGTCATGAAGAACCTAGGGGTAAGGCAGGAATAAAGACGCAGACCTACTAGAGAACAGACTTGAGGTTATGGGGAGGGGGAAGGGTGAGCTGTGATAGGGCGAGAGAGAGTCATGGACATATACACATTAACAAACGTAGTAAGGTAGATAGCTAGTGGGAAGCAGCCGCATGGCACAGGGATATTGGCTCGGTGCTTTGTGACAGCCTGGAGGGGTGGGATAGGGAGGGTGGGGGGGAGGGAGATGCAAGAGGGAAGACATATGGGAACATATGTATATGTATAACTGATTCACTTTGTTATAAAGCAGAAACTAACACACCATTGTAAAGCAATTATACCCCAATAAAGATGTAAAAAAAAAAAGAAAATAAAGTCAAGTCATAGACTGAAGAAAATACTTGCAAAACATATCTGATAAAGGATTTTTTTCCAGAATATATTTTTAAAACTCAAAATTAAATAATAAGAAAACAACCAATTAAAAATATGTTTGAGTACACACATAACCAAAGATGATATATGTATGACAAGTAAGCACATATAAAGATGCTGAACATCATTAGTCATTAGGGAAAGACAAATTAAAATCACAATGAGATACCACTACACATTGGTTAGAATAGCTAAAATGATAACGATGCTAACCAACTTTCATATATTGCAGATGGCAATGCAAAATGAATGAAGATGAATGAATGTAGTTTGACAACTTACTATAAAATTAAGCATATCCTTACAATATAATCTTGCAATACCACTCAAGGATTTATCCAAGTGAAATGAAATTTATGTTCACGTAAAAACCTGTATCTGAATGTTTATAGTTATTAAATTCATAATTGCCAAAAATTATAAGCAACCCAAATGTATTTCAACTTGTTAATGGATAAACAATCTGTGATACCTCCATTCAAAGGAATACTACTCTGCAATAAAAAGGAATGAACTACATGCAGCAGCATGAATAGAACACAAATGCATTATGCTATATTCAGGAAGCCAGACTCAAATAACTACATCCTATCATTACAGAAAAGACAAAATGATAGGAATAGAAACAAATCAGTAGTTTCCAAGGTGTTGGAGCAAGAGGGAATTCTCTGGAATGTCGGAACAGTTTCATTTCTTGTAAAGCTTTGGATTTCTCCATTGAATCTGAATAAGATCCTTGCTGTGTAGAGTATTTTTGGTTGTAGGTTCTTGCCTTTCATCTCTTTAAATAAATATATTGTGCCACTCCCTTCTATCATGCTTGCAGAGTTTCTGCTGAGAAATCAGCTGATAACTTTATGGGAGTTCCCTTGTATCTCATTTGCTGATTTTCCTTTGTTGCTTTTAATATTTTTTCTTTGTTTTAATTTTTGTCAGTTTGAGTACCATGTGTCTTGCTGTGTTCTTCCTTGGGTTATCTTGCCTGGGACTCTTTGCCCTTGCTGGACTTTGGTGACTGTTTCCTTTCCCATGTTGAGCAATTTTTCAGCTATTATCTCTTCAAATATTTTCTCAGGTCCTTTCTCTCTTCTTCTTCTGGGACCCCTATATTGTGAATGCTGGTGCTTTTCATGTTGTCCCAGAGCTCTCTTAGACTGTCTTCGTTTCTTTTCATTCTTTTTTCTTTATTCTAGTCCATGGTTATGGTTTCCACCATTCTGTTTTCCAGGTCACTTATCCATTCTTCTGCCTCAGTTACTCTGCTATTGATTCCTTCTAGTATATTTTTCATTTCAGTAATTGTATTGTTCATCTTTGTTCTTTAGTTCTTCTAGTTCTTTGTTAAATATTTCTTGTATCTTCTCGATATGTGCCTCCATTCTTTCTCCAAGATCTCAGATTATCTTCACTATCACTATTCTGAATTCTTTTTCCAGTAGATTGCTATCTCCACTTCATTTAGTTGTTCTTCTGGGGTTTTATCTTGTTTGTTCATCTGGGACATATTCTTCTTCTGTCTCATCTTGTCTAACTTTCTGTGATTGCAGTTTCCATTCCTCAGGCTGCAGCGTTGTAGTTCTTCATGCTTCTGCTGTCTGCCCTCTGGTGGATGAGGCTGTCTAAGAGGCTGTCTGTGCAGGCTTCTGGTGGCAGGGCCTAGTTCCTGCCCATGGTGGGTGGAGCTGGGTCTTTTCCCTCTGGTGGACAGGGCCATGCTCAGGAAGACTTTAAGCAGCCTGTCCACTAATGGATGGGGCTGTATTCCTGTCCAGCTTTTTGGCCTCAGGTGTCTCAGCACTTGAGCCTATAGGCTGTTGGGTGTGGCTAGATCTTGGCGGTGGAGTGGGGAATGGCCGCCTCCAGGAGGGCTCATGCCAATGAGTAGTCACCACAGCTGCTGCTACCAGTGTCTTTGTCCCCACAGTGAGCCATAGCCACTCCCCGCCTGTGCAGGAGACCCTCTGATACTAGCAGGTAGGCCTGGCCCATTCTCTCATGAGGTCATTGCTTTTTAGGGGGTATTCTGGTGTGCACTAGACCTTGGGTGTGTTCTCCAAGAGTGGAGTTTCTGTTTCCCCTAGTCCTGTGGAATTCCTACAATCAAATCCCACTGGCCTTCAAAGCCAGATACTCTGGGGGCTCCTCCTCCTGTTGCCAGTCTCCCAGGTTAAGAAGCCTGATATGGGGCTCAGGACTTTCACTTCTGTGGGAGAAATTCTGTGGTATAATTATTTTCCAGTTTGTGGGTCGCCCACCCGGCAGGTATGGGATTTGATTTTATCATGATTACGCCCCTCCTACAATCTCATTGTGGTTTCTTCTTTGTCCTTGTGTGTAGGGTATCTTTTTTGGTAGGTTCCAGAGGTTTTTGTTATTGTTGTTGATGGTTGTTCAGCAGTTAGTTGTGATTTTGGTGTTTTTATAAGAAGGGGTGAGCTCATGCCCTTCTGCTCCACCATCTTGCTGGCAAGTCTCATTTCTTGATATTGTTGGTGGTACATTGACAATATATATTTATGAAAACTCACAGAAATGCACACTAAAAAGGATGAATTTCGGGCTTCCCTGGTGGCGCAGTGGTTGAGAGTACACCTGCCGATGCAGGGACACAGGTTCATGCCCCGGTCTGGGAGGATCCCACATGCCGCAGAGCGGCTGGGCTCATGAGCCATGGCCGCTGAGCCTGTGCATCCGGAGCCTGTGCTCCACAACGGGAGAGGCCACAGCAGTGAGAGGCCTGCGTACTGCAAAAAAACAAAACAAAAACAAAAAAGGATGAATTTCATGGTATGTTGATTATACTGCAAGAAACACAAAGCCATGGAAGTTTGCCAGTGTGATAATTTGCCACCAAAGACTGACTAAATGAAATTCTTAAGAGTTTAGGCAGAAAGAAAGGGGTAACAGAAGGAGAGTCTGAGCTGCAAGAAAGAATTATAATTTAGAAAGTTATATATGTGTAAATATATCTAAATTACTGTATAACATAATAATATTTTGAGGTTTAAATATCTAAATAAGATGCATACCAACAATACTATAACATTTGAGAGGACTTAACAGAATAATTAACTTATCCTCTTAGTGGAGGGTAGGTGAGAAAGTTTAGACTTTAACAGGTATGTATGTTTTAATTTCTATTATAGTTAATAACAGGATAACAACAAAATATGTAATTTCAAAACTGGTTAAAAAATAAAAATGACAAGAAATAAATTACACAATAGTTCAAAGGGGAAAGAAAGAATAGAAAAGCAATCCATAGATGCAAATGTTTTACTTTGCAAAATATAGGATATGACAAACTTTTGTTCTCAGTGTAGGAACTAAAGAAATGGCATTATTTTTAGGAGAAAAAAAAAAACATTGCATAAGCAAAGAAGCCTAAAGAAACTGCAATACCAAAAGAGACAAGTTCTTCTTAGATGATTAGAATTTAATAACCACATCCCTTACTGGGAACATTTGTCCATTAAGTAGAACAGAGAATAGATGCTCCCACTACATAAGGGACTCTATAGAATTTAGGAATTTCTAATAGAGTTTATAATGATAATGTGAGTTGGTGGGATGAATTGGAATTTGTAGAAACAAAAATATGCAGCTAGTTCCACCATCACACTGATTCTCCCCCTGCTAAGAGTGTGACAGCAAAGAAGTTTGGTGTTGGCTGAAAAGTAGAGACAGATCTCTATATTCTTATGGTGCTTAGAAGCCAATGTACTACTAGAAGAAGGAGACTCTGATACACATAGAAAAGATCTCACCCTTAAGACATTTGAAAATAAAAATGAAGTGAAATTAACTAAATCTGTCACATAGTATTGACTCAGCTAAACTCTCATTTGAATTGTTTCACTATGTCCCTGATCCTAGCTGTCTGCCCAAAAGAAAGATGTGCCCTGAGTAGATGGAGCCAAATCCCAGGGAGACTGACTGAGGGGTCAAATGTGCCCCAGAGTTGGTGTTGGCCTGCTGGTGGGTGGGGTGGGCCGTGACACAGCAGGCTGCACAGATGTAGTGGTCCTGGGACAGGTGCCCACCCACGGGTAGATGAAGCTGGTCCTGGGGCAAGTGCTATCCCACTGGTGGGTGGAGCCTGGCCCCAGAGTCTTCAGTTGTAAGGCTCTGGGGGTCCTGGAATTGGTGTCAGCCAACTATTGGGTGGGGCCAGGTGCCAGCATCTGACTGTGGTGCCGCAGGATTCTCAGGGCTAGTGCTGGCACACAGGTGTGTGGGGATGTTTTCTGGGCTTTCTGGTCACATTAGGGTGTGGACACGGCCACATTAGGGTCAGCTGTGGGGTCAGAGGGGAGGTTGTTAAGGCAGCTGGCCTGCTGGTGGGTGGGGCTGTGTCCCCACCTGACTAGCTGTTTGGCCTGAGGCATCCCAGTACTGTTGTCAACAGGCTAGTGGGCATGGCCAGGTCACCATGCTAATAAGCTAGAGGGAGGATGCCAAAATATGCACTTGATAACACCAGTATCCTTGTGGTAGAAAACATTCCCCAAAATGGCTTCTGCCAATGTCTGTATCCACTGGGTGAGTTCCAGTCGCCTCCAACCTGTCCAGGTGGCTCTCTAAGATCAACAGGTAGGTTTGACCCAGACTTCTTTCAAATTACTGCTTCAGGTCTGAGTCCCAAAGCATGTGATATTTTCTGTGTGCCCTTTAAGAGAAGAAGCTCTATTTCCCACAGTACTCTGGCTCTCCCAAAACAAGCCCTGTTGGTTTACAAAGTCAAACATTCTGGGAGTTTGTCTTCCCATTATAGGACACCCCAGACCTACAGTCACAGCCAGCTGTGTCAGGAAAAAGCTCTGTCCACCACAGGGCTTAAACCAGCTCAAGGAACTGCAGGGCCCTACAGCCATATACCCTGGGACATGGATGTGCTCACCAGTGAGCAGGCACTACCCCAGGACAACCTTGGTCCTCGCCATGACCACCAGCAGGCCAATCCAGCTCCAAGGTACCTTGGATCCTTCAGGCAGCCAAGATGATATCCAGGCCCACTCAAGAGCCGGCTGACACCATTTTGGGGACAACACAGACTCCACAGCTAGCCATATCAGAAATGGGCATTGGCAGCCAGCAGGGTGACACTGGATCTGGGACCCTGGCCCTACAACCACCTACCCTAGAATATGGCTCTGCTCACAAGTAGGCATGCACTAGTATTGGGACCCCCTGGGTCTCCACAGGAAGCTGCCTTGTGACCCATTCTCACCTAACAGTGAATGTCAGCCTCTGCCCAAGGCAGGGCCTGGCACCAACTGGACTAGGGTTCAGACACAAATACCAGACTATCTGCAGAAGTCAGCCTATAACAACAGAAGGACCCACGCAACCCACATAGGGCACACCCCTACAGTTTACAGCTCTGGTGACCAGAGGGAAATGTGCTGCTGGGATGCACAGAATGTCTCCTACAAAAGGCCACTTCTTGGGCTTCCCTGCTGGTGCAGTGGTTGAGAGTCCGCCTGCAGATGCAGGGGACATGGGTTCGTGTCCTGGTCGGGGAAGATCCCACATGCCGCAGAGCGGCTGGGCCTGTGAGCCATGGCTGATGAGCCTGTGCATCCAGAGCCTGTGCTCCACAATGGGAGAGGCCACAACAGTGAGAGGCCCACATACCGCAAAAAAAAAAAAAAAGGCCACTTCTCCAAGGTTGGGAAGTGCAACCAACCTACCAAATACATAGAAATAAAAACCAAACATTGGGCAAAATGAGGCAACAAAGGAACATGTTCCAAACCAAGGAAAAAGATAAACTCCAAGAAGAACTAAGTGAAGTGGAGATAAACAATCCTCTCAAAAAGAGTTCAAGGTAAAGATTGTAATAATGCTCAAAGAACTCTGGAGAAGATTGGTTGAACAGAGTGAGAAGTTAGAAGTTTAACAAAGAGTTACAAAATACAAAGAAGAACCTAACAGTTGAAGAATACAATAACTGAAATAAAAAATACACTAGAAGGAATCAACAGTAGATGAGATGATACAGAGGAACAGATTAGTGAGCTGAAAGACATAGTAGTGGAAATCACTGAAGCTGAACAGAAAAAAGAATAAAAAGAAATGAGGAAAGTTTAAGAGACCTCCGAGATGACATTAAGTGTTCTAACATTGCATTATAGAGGTCAAAGGAGAAGAGAGAGAGAAAGGAGCAGAGAACATATTTGAAGACATAATAAGCTGAAAATTTTCTTAATCTGGGAAAGAAAATAAACATCCAAGCACAAGAAGCACAGAGAGTTCCATACATGATCAACCCAAAGTGGACCACACCAAGACACATTGTAATTAACATGGAAAATTAAAGATAGAGAATATTAAAACAGCAAGAGAAGAAGAAGGTATAAACAAGGGAACTCCCATAACGCTATCAGCTGACTTTTCAGTAGAACCTCTGCAAGCCAGAAAGGAGTGGCATGATATGCTTAAAGTGATGAAAGGGAAAAAAGTTACAATCAAGAATAGTCTACCAGCAAGACTATTAGATTTGAAGGATGGACAAGAGTTTTACAGACAAGCAAAAGCTAAAAGAGTTCAGCACCACAAAACCAGCTTTACAAGAAATGATAAATGGATGTCTCTAAGTGAAAAAGAAAAGGCCATGACTACAAATACGAAAATTACAAGAGGAAAAATCTCAATGGCAAAGGTAAATATATAGTAAAGGTAGCAAATAAACCACTTATAAAGTGAGTAGGAAAGATAAAAGACAAAAGTAGTAAAATTATCCATATCCACAATAAGTAGTTAATGGATATGCAAAACAAAAAGATGTAAAATATGATGTCAACAGTAAACATGGTGGGAGGAGTAAAAATAGAGGGTTGTTAAATTGCATTTGAATTTAAGAGATCAGCAATGTAAATATAATCATATATACAAAGAGGTTGTTATATGTAAACCTAATGGTAGCCACAAACCAAAAACTTGTAATAGATACATACACAAAGAAGAGAGAAGAATCTAAAGATAACACTAAAGATAGTGATCAAATCACAAGGGAAGAGGAAAAAAGGAGAAAGGAACAAAAAAGAACTACAAAACCACCCCAAAACAATTAACAAAATGTCAATAAGTACATACTGTAAATAATTTTTAAATATAAATGGAATAAATGCTCCAATCAAAAGACATGGAGTGACAGAATGAAAGCAAAAACAAGAAACATGTATATGCTGCCTACAAGAGGCACTACAGCTCTAAAGACATGTGTAGACTGAAAGTGAGGGAATGGAAAATGTATTCGATGCAAATGGAAACAAAAGAAAAGCTGGGGTAGTAATATTATATCAGACAAAACAGACTTTAAAACAAAAACTGTAATAAGAGACAAAAAAAGGACAATATATAATGATAGAAGGATCAATCCGACAGGAAGATATAACAACTGTACATATATATGTGCCCAACATAGGGTCACCTAAATACATAAAGCAAATTTTAACAGACATAAATGGAGAAATTGACAGTAATAAAATACCAGTAGGGGTTTTTTGGGGTTTGTTTTTTATATAAATTTATTTGTTTGTTTGTTTGTTTGCTTTTGTCTGTGTTGACTCTTTGTTGCTGCTCATGGGCTTTCTCTACTTGCGGTGAGCAGGGGCTACTCTTCGTTGTGGTGCGCAGGCTTCTCATTGCGGTGTCTTCTCTTGTTGCAGAGCTCAGGCTCTAGGTGCATGGGCTTCAGTAGCTGTGGCATGCAGGCTCAGTAGTTGTGGCTTGCAGGCTCTAGAGTGCAGGCTCAGTAGTTGTGGCTCATGGGCCCAGTTGCCCCGCAGCATGTGAGATCTTCCTGGACCAGGGATCAAACCCATGTCCCATACACTGGCAGGCAGATTCTTAACCAGTGCACCATCAGGGAAGTCCCCAGTAGGGGTTTTTAATTCTTCAATTACATCAATGGACACAACATACAGACAGAAATTCAGTAAGGAAACACCGGTCTTAAATGATACATTAAACCAGATTGATTTAATATATATATATATAACAATCCATCCAAAAGCAGCATAATACACATTGTTTTCAAGTGTATATGCAACATTCTCTAGAATAGATCACATGCTAAACCACAAAACAAGTCTCAGTAAAATTAATAAAACTGAAATCATATCAAGCATCTTTTCTGACCACAACTCAATGAAACTAGATATCAACTTCAAGGAATAACTGAAAAACCCACAAACATGGATGCTAAACAATATGCTACTAAAAAAAAACAAGGATCACTGAAGAATGTAAATTGGTACAGCCATTGTGGAAAACAGTACAAAGATGCCTCAAAAAATTAAACACAGAATTATCATATGATCCACCACTCCCACTCCTGTGTATTTATCTGAAGAATACAAACACGTAATTAGAAAAGATATATGTCCCTATGTTCACTGTAGAATTATTCACAATAGCCAGGATATGGAAGTAACCTAAGTTCCCATTAATAGATGAATGGGTAAAGAAGATATGGTATATATACACAATGGAATATATGGAATATTACTCAGGTATAAAAAAGAATCTTGCCATTTCCTACAACATTGATGGACTTAAAGGGTATTATGCTAAGTGAAATAAGTTAGAGAAAGGCAAACACGGTATAATTTCACTTATATGATGAATCTAAAAATAAAACAAATAAACAAACATAACAAAACAGAAACAGAGAGTTATAGATACAGAGAACAAAGAGGTGGTTGCCAGAGGAGAGGAAGGTGGAGAGAGGAAAGAAATAGGTGAGAGAGATTAAGAGGTACAAATTTTCAGTTGCAAAGTAAATGACTCACTTGATGAAATGTACAGTGGGGAAATATAGTCAGTAACTATATAATATCTTTGTATCATGACATATCATAATTTTGAAGTATATAGAAATATTAAATCACAATATTTTATAACAGGAACTAACATAGTGTTTTAGGTCAATTATACTTCAAAAACAAACAAACAAACTCATAGAAAAAGAGATCATATTTGTTGCTACCAGAGAGGGGTGGTTGGGAGAGGAGGAATAGGATGAATGCAGTCTTAAGGTACAAACTTCCAATTATAAGATAAATAAGTTCTAGGGATGTAAGGTACAACATGATAAATATAATTAACACTCATATATTATAAATGAAAGTTGTTAAGAGAGTAAGTCCTAAGAATTTTCAATACAAGGAAATTTTTTTTTCTATTTCTTTAATTTTGTATCTATATGAGATGATAAATATTCACTGAATTTATTGTGATAATCTTTTTATGAATTATGTAAGTCAAATAATCATGCTGTACACCTTAAACTTATACAGTGCTCAATGTCAATATACTTCAATAAAACTGGAAGAAAAATAACAATAAAATTTTTTCATAAAAAATTTAAAAATGTAAAGTAAAAATTGGTTTCTTAATCTTCTGATTTCATCTTGGATATGTAAAGCACAAGGAAATTGTAATGCTCTCCTTCACAAGAAAAATCTGGAAAAAACCACAACATCAATGACTTTTCTTGGACCCATCAGAGAATTTTGTTTGCAGGGGAAACAACCATCTTACAATTTAGAAAGGCAGGAATCTTCAGGGAGTCACAGGACACCAGCATTTGCTTACCTGTAGCCGGAGCCACCAAATGCCATATAATCTTGGTAAGAATTTAAACTGTGAATTCTGATGAAATGCTGGAGACAAAGAGTGGGCTAATGTAAACGTGACAAGCTCCTGAGGGCTGCAGTCATATGGGACTTCTAACACTTTTACATGATTTTCCTCCAGGAATCCCATCAGGCTCCCACAGGGAGGAAAAGGGAAAAGCCAGAGAAAGCTCTCTGAAGATGCTGGTTGGGGGAGAAGAAGAGTGGACACTGTGAATCTCTCCAGACCCTTCTCCCCATGGAACAAAATGCCTAATATGTAGGGAGGAGGGATATACCAGAGGACACTAGTTAAATTCAATTATGGTTGGGAAGAGAGAGCATGATGGTTATAGACTTGTAACACTGGAGGATATCTGGGAGGATACAGGGAAGGGACTGCAAGAGAAAAAGATCTCTACTCCTGGGCAAGGGTTATATATTATTAGCTACAGAAATAAATTTAGATGCATATGTGTGTGTGCATGTGTTTAAACAAAAATAATCCTTAACAGTGACCACTGAGAGAGCCCAGAAGCAGTTACTCCCCAAGAGCAACGAGAATACATAGTGTGCAGAATTTCCGTTCTAAAAACATTCATCCATCCACTAAAAGGGAACAGAGCTTCTTGTAAAAAATGGCTAATTCCAGAAATGGAGGAAAGTGCAAGATGAGCTTGGAGCATCTTGCTGAGCCAGAAAGTAAGTAAGTACTCAAAGAATAGTGGGGAGATGAGAAAGGAACACAGGATCCAGTTTCAAAGCACCCTCACTAGTGAAGTCTGGGAAATGTTACCAAATCAAAATAAATGACAATTCCATTTCAGTATAACCCACTGAATAAAAAAGGAATACATGAGTCGCTATTGATCCAAATAATTAGAATACATTGGAAGTTTGATGAGAATCACTGAATTTAGTATACTTACAAAGCCTCAAATACATTTCCTCAAATTACTTATTAGTTCAAGGGGGGATGGTAACTTTAGAGTGGAAAAGCCTGGGAAATAATTAGGATCAACATCATGAATAATAAAACAAATTAAAATCCCTTAACACTTGCAAGCATTCAATGAGAAAAATTGGCATTATTCCTATGATATTACTGCCTGTGGTATATAACCTGAATCCAATAAGAATCATAAGAAAAATCCAAATTGAGAGATAGTCTGTAAAACAATTTACATGTAGTCTCTACAAAAGTGTCAAAATGATGAAAATAAAAGCAAGACTAAACTGTTCCAGATCAAAGGAGATTAAAGAAACATGACAACTAAACACAATATATGAGTCTGGACTGGATCATTTGTTATAAAGAAGAAAATTGAAGCAATAAGCAAAATATGAATGGAAACACAGATCTAGATGGTAATAATGAATAAATATTATTTTCCTGGTTTTGTATGGTCGTATTGTATTTTTGTAGGGGAATGTCCTTTGTATAGGAAATACATACTAAAGTAGTCAGGTGTGATAGCACATCATGTGGGCAACATACTCTAAAATGATTCCAAAAGTTCATTATGCTGTTCTTATACTTTTTGTAAGCTTTAGATTGTATCAAAATAAAATTTAATTTTTTAATTAATTGGATAGGTTAAAGGCTGAATACACATAGCAGAAATAAGGCCCAGTGAACTCAAAGATAGCTCAATATATATTATCCAATATAAGGTACAAAGAGGAAAAAGAATGAAAACAGAACAGAACCCCAGAGTTCAGTGGAAAAGACATAAAATAGTCTGATATAAATATAATTAGACACCTAGAAGAAAAGATGAGGGAGAATAAAAAAAAAGAAACAAATATCAGAAAAATAATCACTGAGTATTTTTCCAAACTGATGAAAGATATCAACAAAAAGCTTCAAGAAATACAGCAAACCCATAACAGGATTTAAAAAAACCCACACGATTCAAATCATACATATGGTAATCATCATCAAACTGCTGAAAAGCCAAAGAAAGTGTGAAACAAGAAAAGACAAATTATATTCAGGAAAGCAAAGATAAGATTAACAGTAAAATTAGTAAAGACAAAAGACAAGATAATGGCATCATGAAAAGGCTGAGGAGAAAATGGTCAGCCCAAAATTCAATATCCAGAAAAAAATATCATTTATAATGAAGTAAAAAAAACAATGATAGTGATATGTCAAGAACCAAATGAAAGGGCTCACGGTAGCCAAAGCTGGAACAATTTCAGCAAAAATATAAGTAAAGTAGTTTTGGATTATAACCAAAGAACAAAGTAAGTCCCCATGAGTCCATACTGAAATAAATGATTAAATAAATAGATAAATGGAGGGAAAGACAAATCTTTCATACAGAATTATTCTATCATACAGGAAATTTCAAATAATTTGGAAGATTGTAGATACTCTGCCCTCAGTGAGGTGCGGCATGATTCCCAACTCTTTCATGTTCCTGTGAGGCTCTCGACCTAATAGGAAATTTAGAAGAGGGAGGTTGTAAGGATGAATTACAACCCTGATTATTGCAGTTAATCTTGAAGATGTAACTGATATTCTCTTCTCCACTGCCATTCTAAAATTATTCCCCTTAGCTCTTACTTTGGCAGGTTTTTCTGGCTTATCTGGAGGCATGAACCAAGACTACTTCTGCAGGGTCTGAATCCTTGTAATCATACTCCTCTCTGGCCTGGGTTTTACATGTGTATGTTCCCAGATATAATGGGGCAAGGTATTTCCAAAAGGAGCCCAAATAGATCATCGAAGTAGATGCACATGTATTTCTCGCAGCCCACATTGTCTAAAAACAATCCTACCACCCTATGTTGATCAGTGTCAGTTATCCCTGTATGGTGATACTTCTTGCCTGCTAGTCAATGGATTTAAAAGTCCAAAGTTCCCTGGGAAGTCATAGCTAAAAGCTAAATGGGATACTTGTTCTTTCCTGTCAAGTGTCCTCTTTAGGAACCAGTACCTCCAACGCTGAAGAACCCAGAGTTGTGAGGTTGGGGAGCAAAAGGGCCCTTAGTCACTCTTTCCTTTGTGAGTGATGGTAGGTGGGGCCAGTCCTGCTTCCACTCCTTGTTTTCTGAATCCATGTATTGAGACCACAGGATCATATAAGAAGCCTCTGATTCAATTCATGTACTACCTTCTAAAAGATAACATCTCATTCTTTAACAATGTTGCCTTCAAGTGGTCTTTCAGCTGTGTTTTTAAAAGGCTTTCCCAGAATTCTATGAGGCCAGCTGTTTCTGGATACTATGGTATGTAATATGACCCAGTGGAGCCCAGAGGTGTGGGTCCACTGTTACACCTCCTTCACTGTGAAGTGGGTCCTCTGGTTGATTGTTATACAGTATGGGACTGCATACCTATAGATTAAACATTCTAAACACCTCAGGTAATGGTGCTGGTTGAGGTTTTCTAGGTAGAAAAAGAAAAACCTATACTTGTTATATATGCATGTACCCCTGAGAGGAAAAACAGCTGACTTTTCTAGGATGGGAGAGGCCAACATAGCCAATTCGTCCTAAGTGACAGGTTTGAGTTCTTCAGGTATAGTACCATATCAGAGGTTATCTCTCTTGTCCACAGGTTGAACATTCAGAGGTTGATTGACCCTGGCAAATGGGAATCTGTGTTGTTGGGTCCTTACATAATCTCCATCTCTTCCACTGTGGCTACATAATGTCAGATACCGAGTAACTGATAGTGAACACTGGCTGAATTCAACAAACTCCATCGTTCTGTCTACTGGTTCATTAACTATCTTTTCCATAAGATGTATACCTAATTAGAACCATATTCAAATAAATTAATTTATAAGTTAGCTTTAGCTTATAAAAAATATCATAATTTTAAGATAGAGAAATTATTTAAATATGCATTAAACTCATAAACAAAATGCCTTACAGACAGAATTTATGTTATTTTATATTTAGAGTATAATAATAGTAAACACTAAACAGTATAATAACAGTAAACAGTAAAACTTGCATTTTGTTTTTGTTTTACAATTCATATATTGGTGATGTGATTTATTCCTCTGCAATGTAGTTTAATATTCATTTAACTATACCACAAGTTATTTGTGTTGTTCTTTTGGTAGATATTTACTTTATTTCTATTTGTAGAGATTACAAACATTGACACTTTAAACATTCTTAAAGATACCTGTTTTTGAAAAAGTGTAAGAGTCTTTCTATGGCATGTGCCAAAGAGTGTGCTTGCTATGTCTAAGGGTTTGAGCATCTTCAATTTCATTCTACTTTTCCAAATTTAGAGTTCAAAATAGTGTATAACGATTTTTGTTGCTCCACATTTTCATCAAAAAATTGGTATTTACAAACATTTTTAACTTTTGCTAACTTGAGGAGCCTGAAATGTAAACACATTGTGGTTTAAATTTGCATTTCTGATTAGTAAAGGTAGGTCATTTTTACATATCCAAAGGTTTAGTCATAGTTTTTTTTTTTTTTTTTTTTTTTTTTTTTGGTACGCGGGCCTCTCACTGTTGTGGCCTCTCCCGTTGCGGAGCACAGGCTCCGGATGCGCAGGCTCAGTGGTCATGGCTCACGGGTCCAGCCGCTCTGCGGCATGTGGGACCTTCCTGGACCGGGGCACGAATCCGTGTCCCCAGCACCGGCAGGCGGACTCTCAACCACTGCGCCACCAGGGAAGCCCAAGTCATAGTTTTTATATTTTAATATTGTAGCATTCTATATAATGCATAAAAACATGTTATATTTTTTTTGTTGAAAATTCCTGATTTCTAATATATAGATTGGTTTGTTTACTTTTTAATAGTGTCTTTGATTAATCTACATTTTAATTTTCAATGTAAAAAATTATTAAATATTTAAGTATTTATACCTTTAGGAGATGTTCTTTCCCTACTCCAATGCCATGAAGATGCTTTCCTATATTTTCTTAAAAAGTTTAAAAGTTTTCCATGTCACACTTAAATTTTAATCCACTAAACATTGAGTTTTGTTCTCAAATAGTATCCCAACCTATTTATGGAAAACTTCACCATTTTTGTGCAATGTCCAAATCTATCTCTGTATATATTAAATTTCCATATAAGCATAGGTCTATCATTGAGTTATATATTCTGTGTTATTGGATTGTCCATTCCTGTAGGAGTAACACTCCTATATGTTTAAAACAAGTCCTGAAAACTTTAGAGCAAATCCTCTTTGCCCTGTCTCAGTATTTTGTTCCTTATTTTTCCATTTCAATCATCATTAGAATGACTCATCATTAGAAATTTGACCACACCTACCCACAAAAAATTTGACTGGATTTTAACTGAAATTTGCTAATTTTTTTTGTTTATTTTGGGCAAATTTGATATCTTAATGGTCTTCCAGTCCATGAACATTTATCTTTACATTTAATTAAGTCCTCTTGACTATCTTCTACTAAAATCTTACAATTATCTCATTACATGTTGTGCAAGTTTTGTTAGGCTCATTCCTAAATACCTTTTAATTTCCATGCTATTATTAATAGTATATTTTAATTTTTAAAATTTTAACTCTTTACTTCTTTTATGCAATAATGCCATAGATCTTTTACATTGCTTTTACTATAATGAAAATAATTAATTTTATATAATTCTCACTATGTGCAGGTACAATTCTGTATACTGCATTCAAATTAAATTATCTAAGTTTCATAATAACTCAGTGAGATTTATGCCATTATTATCTACCCCCATTTTTGTAAATTACAAAACTGGCATAGAAAGTTTAAATAGTTTTTCCAAAGCTATATATATATTTGTTTATTTATTTATTTATATATAAATATATATATAAAACTTATAGTTTTAAACCTCATATGATAGATACATAGATAGATAGATGATAGATAGATAGATAGATAGATAGATAATTGATAGAGATAGATTATATATATTATATATAGTGTGATTTAAACCAAAGAAGTCTGGCTCCATCATTTTAGCCATTATGCTTATGCTGTCTTTCATTTTAGAAGGAGCAACTTTGATGAACTCTTTATTGACTCTAATAATTTGTTAGTTTCTGAGTTTTCTTTAAGACAGTCATATTCTATGCTAATAACAGATTTTTCTTTTCAAAATTTATAATTTTTATTCATATTTTTCTTGTCTTATGGTACTGTCTAGCACTTCTGTTACAATGTTAAATAGAAGTGGTGAATGCAGACTTCCTTGTCTCACTGTGAATTTTATTTATTTATTAATTTATTTTTATTTTTTTATTTTTACATCTTTATTGGAGTATGATTGCTTTACAATGGTGTATTAGTTTCTGCTTTATAACAAAGTGAATCAGTTATACATATACATATGTTCCCATATCTCTTCCCTCTTGCATCTCCCTCCCTCCCACCCTCCCCATCCCACCCCTCTAGGTGGTCACAAAGCACCAAGCTGATCTCCCTGTGCTATGCGGCTGCTTCCCACTAGCTATCTATTTTACGTTTGGTAGTGTATACATGTCCATGCCACTCTCTCACCCCGTCTCACTGTGAATTTTAAATACAAGATTTTATGTTTTACATGAAAGCTCATTTCTATTTCTAGTTTGCTTAAAATGTATTTTTAAGGGCGAGGCTCTGTCTATTTTTTTGTGGGTTCAAATAGTGTTTTTATTGAGGACCTACTCTGAGAATACATCAGTGAGCAAAACAGAAAAATACATGATATTTAGGAGGTTATAAATGCCGTGGGAATATAGAGCAGGGTAAGCAGTATTGAGAAAGCAGTTTGCTGTGGGATGAGAAAGGAGGGGGAGACTCATTAAGAAGGTAAAAAGACTGGAATGAATGAAACACACAGATGCTGGGGGGAAGCAAATCCTAGATAGAAGGAACAACTGGTGCAAAGCCTCTGATTTAGGTTAATATTGGAGTGTTCAATAAACAAGAAGGAGAAAACTGTGTGGTGTGGAGTGGAGTGATTGTGGGGTGGAGTGATTGTGGGGTAGATTAGTAGGAAGTAAAGCAGAGGGGTGAGGGGCAGCAGACCATGAATAGTCCTTCAGTCTACTACAAGGAATTTGTTTTTAACTGTATAAAAGGGAAGACTTGAGCAAAGGAGTGGTTTATAAGGATCACACTGAATTCTTTAAAACTAGAAGGAGTAGGGAAGGAACAGTGAGACAGTTCACAGGCCATTTCAATAATTTAGTCAAGAGACAGTGGTTAACTGGACCAGAAGTAAGGGCCATGAGACGTAGTCACGTGGAGGAATTCTGAATATTTGGAAAGTAGATCCAAGGGTACTTGTTGATGGACTGGGTGTAGTTTGTTGGATAAAGAGGAGTGTATAGGATTCCTCCAATGTTTTTTTATCTAAGGAACTGCAAAGATAGAGTTGCCATCAACCAAGATGAGGAAGGATATTAAAAGACCATATTGTGTTGGGAGAAGCTGGAATTCAGTTTTGACAGGTTAATTTTGAGATGTCTTAGATACAGGCAGGTGAAGCTATCAAGTAGACAACTGGATTTCTGAGTTTGAAGTTGAACAGAAAACTCAAGATGGCAGGTTCAACTCTAGGAGTAATCAGAACATAGTATTTTCCTAGTGGTTACCTTGGGGATTATAACTGATATTTTACACTTAAAACAACCTATTTTGGCCACCTCCTCTTTGGCTCTTCCTGTCTGCCCCCCTTGCCCAGTCACCCTGGGCTTGAGCAAGGCCATGGGGCCCCCAGAACAAGGCATGAAGGCTGCCGCCCCACCCACTGGCCTGTGCAGCCCAACAGAGGCAGCACTGTCAGAGGTAGAAGAGCAGGGCACTGTGGTTGGCCCCAGATCAGGTGCCAGAGTGGCAGCAGTTTCAACAGCAGAAGCAGCCTGAGCCAATGCAGTGGGATGCACTGCTCCATGCCCCAATGCTGGCATCTCATCTCCCCACACTCCCAATTGGGGCCACTGCCAGCAGTGCAAGGAGCAGAAGCAGGGGTGGTGACAGTGGTGGAGGTGCCTAAATGCATTTGAAATTAAGAGATCAGCAACTTAAAACAATCACGTGTATGTATAGACTGCTGTACAAAAACCTCATGGTAACACCAAACAAAAAATCCATAATAGGTATACACACAAAAAAGAAAAAGGAATCCAAACATAACACTAAAGATAGGCATTAAATCACAAGAGAAGAGAAAAAAAAAGAAGAGGAAAAAAAGAACTAGAAAAACAAATCAAAACAATTAACAAAATGGTAATAAGAACATACATATCAATAATTACCTTAAATGTAAATGGACTAAATGCTCCAACCAAACCACATAGAGTAGATGAATGCATCCAAAAACAAGACCCCTATATACGCTGCCTACAAGAAACCCACTTCAGATCTAGAGACACATAAAGACTGAAAGCAAGGGGGTGGAAAAAGGTATTCCATGCAAATGAATATAAATAGAAAGCCAGAGTAGCTATACTTATATCAGATAAAATGTACTTTAAAATACTATTACAAAAGATAAAGGACACTACACAAAGATCAAGGTAGCAATCCAAAAAGAAGATATAATAATTGTAAATATATATGTACCAAATGTAGGAGCACTTAAATATATAAGACACATATTAACAGACACACAAAAAAAGAAATTGACAGTAACACAATAATAGTAGAGGACATTAACATCTCACTTGCATCAATGGACTGATCATCTAGACAGATAATCAATAAGGAAACACAGGCCTTAAATAACACAATAGACTAAACGCACTTAATTGATATATATACATTTCATCCAAAAAGAGCAGAATACACATTCTTGAAAGTACACATGCAACATTCTCCAGGATAGATAACAAACTAGACCACAAAACAAGCCTCAATAAATTTAAAAATAGGATCTTATCCAACCATAATGCTATGAAAATAGAAATCAAGTATAAGAAAAAAACTGCAAAAAACACAAACACTTGAAGGCTAAACAATATGCTACTAAACAACAAATGGATCACTTAAGAAATCAAAGAGGAAATAAAAAATACCTAGAGAAAAATGACAATGAAAACATAATGACCCAATACTTATGGGACACAGAAAAAGCAGTTCTAGGAGGGAATTTTATAGCAATATAAGCTTCCATCAGGAAACATGAAAAATCTCAAAAAAAAAAAATCTAACCTTACACCTAAAGCAGCTAGAGGAAGAACAAATAAAACCCACAGTTAGTAGAAGGAAAGAAATCATAAAGATAAGAGCAATAATAAAATGAAATAAAAAGTAACAAAATAGAAAGGATCAATGAGCCTAAAAGCTTGTTCTTTGAAAAATAAATAAAATTTACAAAACTTTAGCCAAACTCACCAAGAAAAAAAGGGAGAGTGCCCAAAGAAATAAAATCAGAAATGAAAAAGAAGTTAAAAGCAACACCACAGAAATACAGAGGATCATAAAAGACTACTATGAACAATTATACACTGATAAAATAGACAACCTAGAAGAAATGGACAAGTTCTTAGAAAGGTACAATCTCCCAAGACTAAACCAGGAAGAAATAGAAAATATGAACAGGCCAATTACCAGCAATGAAATATGAATGAATAAGTAATTTTAAAACTTCCAACAAACAAAAATCTGAGACAGGATGGCATCACAGGTAAATTCTATAAAACATTTAGAAAAGATTTAACATCTATCCTTCTGAAACTATTCCAAAAATTGCAGGGGAAGAAACACTTCCAAACTCATTCTATGAGGCCAAACTCACCCTGATCCCCAAATCAGAAAAAGATATCACACAAAACAGAAAATTACAGGCCAATATCACTGATGAACATAGATGCAGAATTTCTCAACAAAATACTAGTAAACTGGATCCAATAATACTTTTAAAAGATGACACACCATGATTAAGTGGGAATTAATCCCCAGATGTAAGGATTTTTCAATATACCCAAATCAATCAATGTGATACACCACATTAACAAACTGAAGAGTAAGAACCATATGATCATCTCAATAGAGACAGAAAAAGTGTTTGATAAAATTTAACATCTGTTGATGATAAAAACACCCCAGAAAGTGGGCATAGAGGGAACATACCTCAACATAATAAAGGCCATATATGACAAACCCACAGCTAACATCATACTCAATGGTAAAAAGCTGAAAGCTTTCCTCCTAAGACCAGGAACCAGACAAGGATTCCCACTCTCACAACTTTTATTCAACATAGTTTTGGAAGTCTTAGCCAGAACAATCAGAGAAGAAAAGGAATTAAAAGGAATCCAAATTGGAAAGGAAGAAGTAAAATTGTCATTGTCAGCAGATGACGTGATACTATACATAGAATACCCTAAAGATACCACTGGAAAACTACTAGACCTCATCAATGAATTTGGTAAAGTTGCAGGATAAAAAATTAATATAAAGAAATCTGTTGCATTTCTATACATTAACAACAAAGTATCATAAAGAGAATTTAAGGAAACAATCCCATTTACCATCACATCATAAAGAATAAAATACCTAAGAATAAACCTACCTAATGAGGCAAAAGACCTGTACTCTGAAAACTATAAGACACTACTACAAGAAAGACACACTACAAGAAATTGAAGACCTCACAAACAGATGGAAAGATGTACTGAGTTCTTGGATTGAAAGAGTCAATATTGTTAAAATGACCATACTACCCAAGGCGATCTACAGATTCAATACAATCCCTATCAAAATACATAATGGCATTTTTCACAGAACTAGAACAAGTAATTTTAAAATGTGTGTGCGTGGAAACACAAAAGACCCCAAATAGCCAAAAAAGTCTTGAGAAAGAGGAACAGAGCTGGAGGAATCAAGCTCCCTGACTTCAGAATATACTACAAAAATACAATAATCAAACAGTATGGTAGAGACACAAAAACAGACACAGAAATCAGTGGAAAAGGATAGAGAGCCCAGAAATAAATCCACGCACTTATGGTCAATTAATCTATGACAAAGAAGGCAAGAATATATGAGGGATCAAAGATTGTCTCTTCAATAAGTGGTGCAAGGAAAACTTTACAGTTTTCTTTACATAGAAAAGAATGAAATTAGAATAGTCTCTAACACCAGATACAAAAATAAATTCAAAATTGATTAAAGACCTAAATGTAAGACCAGATAGCATAAAACTCCTAGAGGAAAACATAGGCAGAATACTCTTTGTCATAAATTGTAGCAGTATTTTATTTTTTGGCTCCTAAAGTAAGGAAATAAAAGCAAATATAAACAAATGGACCTAATTAGACTTAAAAGTTTTTACACAGCAAAGGAAACCCTTGACAAACAAAAAGACAACCTACTGAATGGAAGAAAATATTTGCAAATGATATGACAGATAAGGGATTAATATCCAACTTACATAAACAGCTCATACAACTCAACATAAAAAAATTCCCAATTTAAAAAGTGGGCAAAAAAAAAAAAAAAAAAGCAAGTGCTTTATTTTGGGGCTTCCCTGGTGGTGCAGTGGTTGAGAATCCGCCTGCCGATGCAGGGGGCATGGGTTCATGCTCCGGTCCGGAAAGATCCCACATGCCATGCAGCAGCTGGGCCCATGAGCCATGGCCATTGTGCGTGTGTGTCCGGAGCCTGTGCTACACAATGGGAGAGGCCACAAGAGTGAGAGGCCCACATACCATAAAAAAAAATAAGAAGAAGAAGAAGAAAAATAAACAGTGGGCAGAAGAACTGAATAGACATTTTCCAAGAAGTAAATGTAGATGATCAACAGGCACTTGAAAAGATACTCAACATTGCCAATCATCAGAGATATGCAAATCAAAACCATGATGAGATATCACCTCATGCCTGTCAGAATGACTATAATTAAAAAGCATGCAAATAACAAATGTTGGAGAGGATGTAGAGAAAAGGGAACCCTCCTACACTGTTGGTGGGAATGTAAATTGGTGCAGCCCCTGTGGAAAACAGATAGAGCCTTCTCAAAAGATAAAAAATATAACTACCATATGACCCAGGAATTCCACTCCTGAGTTTATATCTGAAAAAAGACAAAAACACTAATTAGAAAAGATGCATGCACCCCAATGTTCATAGCAGCATTATTAACAATTGCCAAGATAAGGGAGCATCCTAAGTCTATCAACAGATCAATGGGTGAAGAAGATGTGGTAGATATATACAATGGAATACAACTCACTTATAAAATAAAAAAGAACACAATTTTGCCACTTGCAGCAACATGGATAGATGTGGAGGACACTATGCTAAGTGAGCTAAGTCAGTCAGGGAAAAACAAAAACTGTAGGATAATTATCCCAAAGGAGACTAAACTCCATCCAGTTTAGAGTAAAATAATTCATTCAAAAAAAATCTGTAGGATATCACTTATTTGTGGAATCAAAAAATACAAAACACTAGTGAATAGAACAAAAAAGAAGCATACTCACAGATCTAGAGAATAAACTAGTGGTTACCAGTGGGGTGGGGCTATAGGGGTTGGGGAGTGGGAGCTGTAAACTATTGGGTGTAAGTTAGGCTTAAGGATGTATGGTACAACACATGGAATATAGCCAATATTTTGTAATAACTGTAAATGAAAAGTAACTTTTAAAAATTGTATAAAATTTTGTAAAATGTTTTTTAAACCTATTTTGAGTTAATAACAACTTAGCTTCACAAATATACTAAAACTCTGCCTTTATACACCTCCTTCTCTCTCTTTCTATATTGTTATTGTCACAGATTACATATGTACCCATTACTACCTATGTGCCCATTATTACAGATTTATAATTATTGTTTTATGAATTGATCTTTTAAATAATATGAGAAACAAAGAGAGGAGTTACAAACCAAAGATAAAATACTAATGGATTTTGTATTTACCTATGTGTAATGCTTTACCACCATACTTTATTTTTTCATGTGACGTCAATTTACCGTCTAGTGACATTTCATTACAGCCCATAGGATTCCCTTTATCATTTCTTGTAAGGCAGATCTACTTGTAATGAACTCACGATACTTTTGTTTTTCTAGTAATGTCTTAACTTCTTCATTTTTTTGAAAGATAGTTTTGCTGGATATAGAATTCTTGACTGGTAGTTTTGTTCTTTCAGCACTTTAAATATGCCATCCCATTGCTTTCTGTTCTCCATTGTTTCTAAAGAGAAATTGGTTGTTAATCTGATTGGAAATCCCTTGTATACTACAAGTAACTCTTATCTTGCTCATTGCAAGATTATCTTATTATCTTTGGCTTTTGACAGTTTGGTATAATGTGTCTCAGTCTGGATCTCTTTGGTTTACCCTACTTGGAATTTGGTGAGATTCTTGGGTGAGCAGAGTCACGTTTGTTTGCTTGTTTTTTCAAACTTTGCAAGTCTTGACCATTGTTTACTCAGTTATTCTTTCTGTCTTTCTCACCTCTCCTTTTAAGATTTTCTTTATGCAAATGTTGGTACGTTGATGTCCCACAATCTCATAGGCACATTTTTTTTCTTGATTCTTGTTCTTGTTTTTTTCACATTTTAATATTTTTTTGTTTTGTTTTGTTTTTTGCGGTACGCGGGCCTCTCACTGTTGTGGCCTCTCCCGTTGCGGAGCACAGGCTCCGGATGCGCAGGCTCAGCGGCCATGGCTCACGGGCCCAGCCGCTCCGCGGCATGTGGGATCCTCCCGGACCGGGGCACGAACCCGTGTCCCCTGCATCGGCAGGCGGACTCTCAACCACTGCGCCACCAGGGAAGCCCCACATTTTAATATTTTTTGTTGTTGAAAAATGGGCATTTAAAATATTATGATGTGCAGAAACAGAAAAAAAATAAAGAAAAGAAAAATAAATACTCTACTAGTCTTTGCAGATTGGCTCTGGTTTGGGGACACTCTTCACTGTTTAGCCAGATCTCTTACAACTCTGCCATAGCCTTTACTTCCTGCACATGCTGAAACTAAAGACAAGCCAGGAGCTTATGGTGTTTTATGAGCATGCATCCTTTCCTGGACATGTGCAAGGCATCCTAGCCTACCCAGTATATTAAGGAGCTTTTAGTCTTCAAAGATTCTCACTTCCCAATTTTTCCTACAGCTTTCAATTTGCCTGTTGCCTCAACTTATTTTTTGCCCCAGGTGGTAGCATCTTGTTCATTTGGTTTTCAATGTTTTCTGGGTACATCCTCTGTGTAGACATAGTCATTTCTCTGCCCCTGAGAAATTCCACATTAGGAGAAAAAAGGCCATGTTAATCCTTCAGAGAACGCACTGACAGGACAAAGCAGACAAACAATTCTTTGGGGAGGTCTCTGCTTCCTCAAGGACCAAGTACCTTCACTGGGAATACAGGCTACCATTTTCAATACAACCACTGCATTGGGGAAGGGATTGGGGGATGGTATGTTTAAACAACACAAATTTCTCCCACCCTGTTTAACAGTGCTTTCTGCTGGTTATGCATTCATTTGGTTGCTGTAAACGTTTGACTATCTTCCAGAGTTCTGATAAGGTTAATTCTCTGTAGTAAAGTTTTTCAAATATTATTTCTTCCTTTACTGGTAAAAATCATATTGCTTTTCTCTTTAATCTATTAATGTGGGGAACTTCAGTAATATATTGTTTCTCCTAATGTTAAGTTATTCATGTATTCCTAAGATAAATTCAGTTTGGTCCTATTGAGTATTCCTTTTCATGTATTGTTGATTTGCTTGTAGTTTTTTAAAAGATAATTAGACTTACCTTCATAATTAATTTTGGCCTACAGTTACAACTTCTCATGTTCTCAGTGTATAGTTTTTGTAGCAAGATTATACTTGTAAAATGAATATGAGAGTGCTTCCACTTTTAAAATTCTATGGAATGTATAGTAATTTGGGGATTACATGGTGTATTTTGAGTTTCTGTGTTTTTAGTGCCTTTAAACAATATTGAACTTTCTTTATCAGGCAGTTAATCTTGATCCTTTCAAGATTAGATTTTAGCTTTGCTAGGGAGAAGGGGCAGTTTAGCCCTACCATAAAAGTTTGACCCTTTTGGTATCAAGGTTCAGAATGTGCCTTCAGACAAAAACATAGGGTATGTTGTAGGGCTCATCTCATTTGTTTTCCTTTTCTTAGGGAGTATAGTCCTAATATGCCTATTGTCCAAGGACTGAAAACAGATGTTTCATATATTTTGCAACATTTTTTAGTTTTTCTTTTTTTTTAAACAGGAAGACAAGTCTAGAACAAGTTACTCCAACCTGCCAGAAGTGTCAATTCCCTGGTTCATCACATTTTTATTATTCTATTTTCTTTATTTTTTCTTCTATTTATTTTATTTTTTGTATTTTGTTATTTTCCCTTATTAATGTCTGCTTGATCCGTTAATTATTTAGATATTATATTGAAATCTCACATGACGGCTAATTTTCCCATTAATGTTTATAGTTATTGCAATCTTTCTCATATTTTCTAAGATTATGATCTTATAAGCTTAATATTTAGAAGCAAATTGTGTTCATGGAGGCCTAAACTTGTTGAAATTGTATTATGACCTTTCTTTAATAGCTATTGCTATAAAATATATTTTATATTGACATAGTGATACAAATATTATTTTAGCAAGTAAAAACAGATAATTTTTTTTTGCAGTACGTGGGCCTCTCACTACTGTGGCCTCTCCGTTGCAGAGCACAGGCTCCAGATGCACAGGCCCAGCAGCCATGGCTCACAGTCCCAGCCTCTCTGCGGCATGTGGGATCCTCCTGGACCGGGGCACGAACCCGTGTCCCCTGCATCAGCAGGCGGACTCTCAACCACTGCGCCACCAGGGAAGCCCAAAACAGATAATTTTAAGTGTTAACTTATTCCCACCTATTTAGCAGTTCAAGTCTTATATAAAGTCTGATAAGGAGGGACTATGCTTGTGTTTTACTTAAGAGTAGAAAAGAGAATATTTCCCATTGAAGAAATTATATTTTCAAATGCCACTCTTTTGTATCTTCCACCTTGGTATTGAGCCAAAGAATAATTATATAAGAAATGATGAAAATAGGCACACAAAGAGTAAGACACACATAAAATCTTCATTAAAAACATCTCAAAAGAACAAAAAAGAATGTATTCATACTTTGGTTATACATCAGAGAATATATCACATTTGTGGTGAAATATAAAGTAGATTTGTATGTATTTGATTATTTTCAATAACTCCTGTGATTTGTTGATTATTTACCATGCATCAGGCATGAAACTATGCATTGTACCTGCATAATCTCAATAAGTGTGTACACTTAATCAGGTTATTTGATTTTACTTTGTCCCAATTTTCTCATCCATTGGCCTCTTAAGATGCTCTTTAGTGTCATAAATTTTAAGAGATACAGTCTTCTGTAAGTTTTCCTGAGGGGCAGAGGGGCAGCCTGTGTAAGTTAAAAAAAAAAAATCACCTAAGTGTTATAAATACTAACATACTAAGGACATGTGAATTAATATGGGTAAAAGTTTAGCTTTAAATAGGTAAACTTTTTCTTTAAAAACTTGTGTACACACACGTACATGCACACACACACGTGCAGGAATAGAACAATTATCTCTTTACAAATGTTTACAAGTAATGAGGACACTGTTATAAGAGCAATCTAATAACAATGATAGCTGATGGGCTTATTGCCAGAATTTTATGGATCTACTTGTCTGCAAAAATAAATCTCCTTTCACACTACTCATCTGTTTATGTTTTATTATGGTATTACAAAATTTTCCTCCTTTATTAAATACTTTTGTATATCAGTAATTAAATGTTCTCCTTTATAATTTAGCTTCCAGATGTAAATTGTCCATGTAGCTCTTAAGAACAATTTATAATATTAGAACTAGATAACAAATAGTTCCTATCAAATATGTAATTAATTATTAAATATACTGTTTATTATTTTCTATATTTTATGATATTTTAATATCTTAAAAAGCTTGCTGGCTGGAGAGAAATTGCCACTCTCAAGGTTAGTCAATTTTGCTTTAAGACATTTTTTAGAGTAGTTGTAGATTTATAACAAATCTGAGAGGAAGATATGGAGATTTCCCATATACCTCCCTTCCCAAAATCTATGCAATTTCCCCCATTATTGACATCTTCCATCAGAGTAATATATATATACTTTTTTACTAAGGATGAACCTAAATTGACACATCATAATCACTCAAAGTCTATAGTTTACCTTAGGGTTTACTCCTAGTATTGTACACTATATGGGTATGAACAAATGCATGATGACCTGTATCTATCACTAGAGTATCACACACAAAAATTTTTTTTTCAATTTTATTGGAGTATAGTTGATTTACAATGTTGTGTTAGTTTCAGGTGTACACCAAAGTGTATATATATATGCATATACATATGCATACATATATCCACTCTTTTTTTTTTTTTAGATTTTTTTCCCATATAGGCAGTTACAGAGTATTGAGATTTCCCTGTGCTGTACAGCAGGTTCTTATTACTTAACTACTTTATATATAGTTGTGTGTATATGTCAGTCCCAATCTCCCAATTTATCTTCCCCCTGTACCCCCTGATAACCATAAGTTTGATTTCTACATCCATGACACTACTTCCGTTTTGTAAATAAGATCATTTGTACCCTTTCTTTTTCAGATTCCACATATAAGCAATGTCATCTGATATTTGTCTTTCGGTGTCTGACTTACTTCACTCAGTATGACAATCTCTAGTTCCATTCATGTTGCTGAAAATGGCATTATTTTGTTCTTTTTTAAGGCTGACTAATATTCCATTGTATATATGAACCACATTTTCTTTATCCATTCCTCTGTTGATGGACATTTCGGTTGCTTCCATGTCCTGGCTATTGTAAATAACAGTGCAATGAACATTGAGGTGCATGTGTCTTTTTGAATTATGGTTTTCTTTGGGTATATGCCCAGGAGTAGGATTGTTGGGTCATATAATAGTTTTATTTTTAGTTCTTTAAGGAACGTACATGCTATTCTCCACAGTGGCTGTACCAATTTACATTCCCACCAACAGTGTAGGAGGGTTCCCTTTTCTCCACACACTCTCCAGAATTTGTTGTTTATAGATTTTTTGATGATAGCAATTCTGACTGGTGTGAGGTGATAGCTCATTGTAGTTTTGCTTTGCATTTCTCTGATAATTAATGATGTTGAACATATTTTCATGTGCATTTTGACAATCTGTATGTCTCTTTGGAGAAATGTCTTCTGCCCATTTTTTGATTGGGTGATTTGTTTTTTTCAATTGAGCTGCATGAGCTGTTTATATATTTTGGAGATTAATCCCTCGTTGGTGGCTTCATTTCCAAATATTTTCTCCCATTCTGTGGGTTATCTTTTTGTTTTCTTTATGGTTTCCTTTGTTGTGAAAAAGCTTTTAAGTTTAATTAGATCCCATTTGTTTCTTTTTGTTTTTATTTTCATTACCCTAGGAGGTGGATGAAAAAAGATCTTGCTGCATTTTATGTCAAAGTGTGTTCTGCCTATGTTTTCCTCTAAGAGTTTTATGGTGTCCAGCCTTACATTTAGGTCTTTAACCCTGAGTTTATTTTGTGTGTGGTGTTAGGGAGTGTTCTAATTTCATTCTTTCACATGTAGTTGCCCAGTTTTCCCAGCACCATTTATTGAAGAGACTATCTTTTCCCCATGGTATATTCTTGCCTCCTTTGTCATAGATTAGGTGACCATAAGTCTGTGGGTTTATTTCTGGGCTTTCTATCATATCCCACTGATCTTTATTTCTGTTTTTGTGCTAGTACCAATTATTTTGATTACTGTAGCTTTGTAGTATAGTCTGAAGTCAGGGATTCTGATTTCTCCAGCTCCATTTTTCTTTCTCAAGATTGCTTTGGCTATTTGGGGTCTTTTGCATTTCCATAAAAAATGTAATATTTTTGTTCTATATCTGTGAAAAATGCCATTGGTAATTTGATAGGTATTGCATTGAATCTATAGATTGCTTTGGTTAGTATAGTCACTTCACAATATTGATTCTTCCAACCCAAGAACATGGTATACCTCTCCATTTGTTTGTGTCGTCTTTGATTACTTTCATCAGCATCCTATAGTTTTCTGTGTACAGGTCTTTTGCTTCCTTAGGTAGGTTTATTCCCAGGTATTTTACTCTTTTTGTTGCAATGGTAAATGAGATTGTTTCCTTAATTTCTCTTTATGACCCTTTGTTGTTAATGTGTAGAAATGCAATAGATTACCTTATATTAATTTTGTATCCTGCCACTTTAGCAAATTCACTGATGAGCTCTAGTAGTTTTCTGGTAGCATCTTTAGGATTTTCTATGTAGAGTATCATGCCATCTGCAAACAGTGACAGTTTTACTTCTTCTTTTCCAATTTGGCTTCCTTTTATATCTTTTTCTTCTCTGACTACTGTGGCTTGGGCTTCCAAAACTATGTTGAATAATAGTGGCGAGTGTGGACATCCTTGTTTTGTTTCTGATCTTAGAGGAAATGCTTTCCGTTTTTCACCATTGAGAATGATGTTTGCTGTGGGTTTGTCATATATGGTCTTTATTATGTTGAGGCAGGTTACCTCTATGCTCACCTTCTGGAGAGTTTTTATCATAAATGAGTGTTGAACTTTCAAAAGCTTTTTCGGCATCTATTTAGATGATCACATGGGTTTTATTCTTCAGTTTGTTAATATGGTGTATCACATTGAATGATTTGTGTATGTTGAAGAATCCTTGTATCCCTGAGAGAAATTCTCTTTGATCATGATACATGACCCTTTTGATGTGTTGTTGGATTCTGTGAGCTAGTATTTTGTTGAGGATTTTAGTATCTAAGCTCATCAGTAATATTGGTCTATAATCTTCTTTTTCTGTTGTATCTTTGTCTGGTTTTGGTATCAGGGTGATGGTGGACTTGTAGAACGAGCTAGGGAGTGTTCCTTCCTCTGTTAATTTTTGGAGCAGATTGAGAAGGATAGGTGTTAGCTCTTCTCTAAATGTTTGATAGACTTCACCTCTGAAGCCATCTGGTCCTGTACTTTGGCTTGTTGGAAGATTTTTACCCATTTTCAATTTCATTGCTTGTGATTGGTCTGTTCATATTTTCTGTTTTTTCCTGGTTCAGTCTTGGCAGGTTATGCCTTTCTAAGAAGTTGTCCATTTCTTCCAGGTTGTCCATTTTATTGGCTAATGGATTATCAATTTTGTTTACCTTCTCAAAGAACCATCTTTTAGTTTCAGAGTTTTTTTTTTATTTTATTATACAGCAGGTTCTTATTATTTATCTATTTTATACATAATAGTGTATATATGTCAATCCCATGTCCCAGTTCATCCCACCACCACCACCCACTCCCTGCTCTCCCCTCCTTGATGTCCATACATTTGTTCTCTACATCTTTGTCTCTATTTCTGGCTTGCAAACCAGCTAATCTGTACCATTTTTCTAGATTCCACATATATGCATTAATAAACAATGTTTGTTTTTCTCTTTCTGACTTACTTCACTCTGTAGGACAGTCTCTAGGACCATCCATATCTCTACAAATGAACCATTTTCATCCCTTTATATGGCCGAGTAATATTCCACTGTATATATGTACCACATCTCCTTCATCTATTGGTCTGTCAGTGGGCATTTAGATTGCTTCCATGACCTGGCTATTGTAAATAGTGTTACAATGAACATTGGTGTGCAAGTGTCTTTTTGAATTATGATTTTCTCTGGGTATATTCTCAGTAGTGAGATTGCTGGGTCATATGGTAATTCTATTTTTAATTTTGTAAGGAACCCCCATACTGTTCTCCATAGTGGCTGTATCAATTTACATTCCCACCAACAGTGCAAGAAGGTTGCCTTTTCTCCACACCCTCTCCAGCATTTGTTGTTTGTAGATATTTTGATGATGGTCATTCTGTGAGTTGATACCTCATTGTAGTTTTGATTTGAAATTCTCTAATAATTAGTGATATTGAGCAACTTTTCATGTGCCTCTTGGCCATCTGTATGTCTTCTTTGGAGAAGTGTTTATTAGGTCTTCTGACCATTTTTAGATTGGGTTGTTTGTTTTTTTGATATTGAGCTGCACGAGCTGCTTGTATATTTTGGAGATTAATTCTTTGTCAGTTGCTTCATTTGCAAATATTTTCTCCCATTCTGACAGGAGAATTACATTTACATGTCATTCCATTTTGTTTATAGTTTCCTTTGTTGTGCAATAGCTTTAAGTTTCATTAGGTCCCATTTTTTTATTTTTGTTTTTATTTTCGTTACTCTAGAGGTGGGTCAAAAAAGATCTTGCTGTGATTTATGTCCAAGTGTGTTCTTCCTATGTTTTCCTCTAAGAGTTTTATAGAGTCCAGTCTTACATTTAGGTTTCTAATCCATTTTGAGTTCATTTTCATGTATGGTGGTAGGGAGTGTTCTAATTTTGTTCTTTTACATGTAGCTGTCCAGTTTTCCCAGCACCACTTATTGAAGAGACTGTCTTTTTTTTTTTCACACACACACACTGTGTTTTATTTTTACAAGAGATAAGTAAAGTGACACCAAACATTGTAAATGGTTGACCACCACAAAAGCAACAATGATTTCAATTACCAAACACGAAACACACTCATACTATGACATAATATTGACATTCAGTCCAGTTGAAGAGACTGTCTTTTCTCTATTGTATATTCTTGCCTCCTTTGTCATAGATCAGTTGACCACGGTTGAGTGGGTTTATCTCTGGGCTTTCTATGCTGTTCCACATTTCTGTTTTTGTGCCAGTACCATAGTGTCTTGATTAATCTAGCTTTGTAGTATTGTCTGAAATCAGGGAGTCTGATTTCTCCAGCTCCGTTTTTTTCCCCAAGATAGCTTTAGCTATTTGGGGTATTTTATGTCTCTATAAAAATTTTAAGATTTTTTGGTCCTAATTCTATAAAAAATGCCATTGGTAATTTGATAGGGATTGCACATAATCTGTAGTTGCTTTGGGTAGTAGAGTCACTTTCACAATATTGATTCTTCCAATCCAAGAACATGGTATATCTCTCCATCTGTTTGTGTCATCTTTGATTTTTTCATCCCTGTCCTAGAGTTTTCTGAGTACAGGTTTTTTACTTCCTTGGGTAGGTTTATTCCTAGGTATTTTATTCTTTTTGTTGCAATGGTAAATGGGATTATTTCCTTACTTCTCTTTCTAATCTTTCATTGTTAATATATAGAAATGCAAGAGATTTCTGTGCATTAATTTTGTATCCAGCAACTTTACCAAATTCATTGACTACCTCTAGTATTTTTCTGGTGGTTTTTTTAGGATTTTCTATTCAGAGTATCATGCAATCAGAAAACAGTGACAGTTTTACTTCTTCTTTTCCAATTTGGATTTCCTTTGTTTTTTTTTTTTTTTTCCTTCTCTGATTGCCATGGCTAGGACTTCTAAAACTATGCTGAATAATACTGGTGAGAATGGACATCCTTGTCTTGTTCCTAATCTTAGAGGAAGTGCTTTCAGTTTTCCACCATGGAGAATGATGTTTGTTGTGGGTTTGTCATATATGGCCTTTCTTATGTTGAGATAGGTTCCCTCTATGTCCACTTTCTAGAGAGTTTTTATCATAAATCGGTGTTGAATTTTGTCAAAAGCTTTTTCGGCATCTATTGAGATGGTCATATGGATTTTATTCTTCAGTTTGTTAATATGGTGTATCACATTGTTTGATTTGCATATATTGAAGAATCCTTGCATCCCTGGAATAAATCCCACTTGATCATGGTGTATGATCCTGTTAATGTGTTGTTGGAATCTGTTTGCTAGTATTTCGTTGAGGATTTTTGCATCTATATTCATCAGTGATATTGGTCTGCAATTTTTCGTTTTTAGTATCTCTGTCTGGTTTTCGTATCAGGGTGATGTTGGCCTTGTAGAATGAGTTTGGGAGTTCCTTCCTCTGTAGTCTTTTGGAAGTGTTTGAGAAGGATGGATGTAGCTCTCCTCTAAATGTTTGATAGAATTCACTTGTGAAGCCATCTGGTCCTGGACTTTTGTTTGTTGGAAAAATTTTAATCACAGTTTCAATGTCATTACTTGTGACTGATCTGTTCATATTTTCTATTTCTTCCTGGTTCAGTCTTGGAGGATTATACCTTTCTATGAATTTGTCCATTTCTTCCAAGTTGACCATTTTTTTGGCACAGAGTTGGTTTGTAGTAGTCTCTCATGATGCTTTGTATTTCTGTGGTGTCCATTGTAACTTCTCCATTTTCATTTCTAATTTTATTGATTTGTGTCCTCTTCCTCTTTTTCTTGATGAGTGTTGGTAAATATTTATCAGTTTTGTTTATCTTCTCAAGGAACCAGCTTTTAGTTTTATTGATCTTTGCTATTGTTTTCTTTGTTTCTATTTCATCTATTTTTGCTCAGATTTTTATGATTTCTTTCCTTCTACTAACTTTGGGTTTTATTTGTTCTTCTTTCTCTAGTTCCTTTAGGTGTAAGGTTAGATTGTTTATTTGAGATTTTTCTTGTTTCTTGAGATAGGATTGTATTGTTATAAACTTCCCTCTTAGAACTGTTTTTGCTGTATCCCATAGCTTTTGGATCATTGTGTTTTCATTGTCATTTGTTTCTAGGTATTTTTTTATTTCCTCTTTGATTTCTTCAGTGATCTCTTGATTACTTAGTAACATATTATTTAGCCTCCATGTGTTTGTGTTTTTTACATTTTTCCCCTGTAATTTATTTCTAATCTCATAGCGTTGAGGTCTGAAAAGATGTTTGATATGATTTCAATTTTCTTAAATTTACTGAGGCTTGATTTTTGACCCAAAATGTCATCTATTCTGCAAAATGTTCTGTGGGCACTTGAGAAGAAAGTGTAATCTGCTGGTTTTGGATGGAATGTCCTATAAATGTCAATTAAGTCCATCTTGTCTATTGTGTCATGTAAAGCTTATTTTTCCTTATTAATTTTCTGTCTGGAGGTTCTGCCCATTGGTGTAAGTGAGGTGTTAAATTCCCCCATATTATTGTGTTACTGTCGATATCTCCTTTTATGGCTGTTAGCATTTGCCTTATGTATTGAGGTGCTCCTATATTGGGTCCACATATATTTACAGTTGTTCAATCTTCTTGGATTGATCCCTTGGTCATTATGTAGTGACTATTTGTCTCTTGTAACAGTCTTTGCTTTAGTCTATTTTGTATGATATGAATATTGCAACTCCAGCTTTCTTTTGATTTCTATTGCATGGTATATCTTTTTCCATCCCCTCACTTTTAGAAAGTTTGTTTGTGTCCCTAGATCTGAAGTGGGTTTCTTGTAGACAGCATATATCTGTTTCTTGTTTTTGTATCCATTCAGCCAGTCTCTGCCTTTTGCTTGGAGCATTTATTCCATTTACATGTAAGGTAATTATTGATATGTAAGTTCCTATTGCCATTTTCTTAATTGTTTGGTGTTTGTTTCTGTAGGTCGTTTTTCTTCCCTTACTCTTTTATTCTCCTCTCTTGTGTTTCTTGCCTAGAGGAGTTCCTTTAGCATTTGTTGTAAAGCTGGTTTGGTGGTCTTCAAATGTTGGTGTGCTTAATGTTGGTGTGCTTAATGTTGTCCCAGAGGTCTCTGAGACCATCCACATTTCTTTTCACTCTTTTTTTCTTTATTCTGTTTTATGGCAGAGATTTCCACCATTCTTTCTTCCAGGTCACTTATTTGTTCTTCTGCCTCCATTATTCTGCTATTGATTCCTTCTAGTGTATTTTTCATTTCAGTTATTGTCCTCTTCATCTCTGTTTGTTTGTTCTTCTAGGTCTTTGTTAAACTTTCCTTGTATCTTCTCAATCCATGCCTCCATTCTGTTTCTGAGATTTTGGATCATTTTTACTATCATTACTCTGAATTGTTTTTCAGATAGATTACTTATCTCCTCTTCATTCAGTTCTTCTTTTAGGTTTTTATCTTGCTCCTTCATCTGCCACATATTTATTTTTTGTCTCATTTTGTCAAACTTACTGTTTTGTGCTCTCCTTTCTGCAGACTGCAGGATCATAGTTCCTCTTGACCCTGGTGTCTGCCCTCTGGTGGGTGAGGTTGGTCCAAAAGTTTGTGCCATTATCCCCTTGATAGGGGTTTTGATTGGTGTTTTGGTGATCAGAGCCTGCCCTAGATATTGAGTGGGGCCTCCCCTTTGCTCTGTGATTGTCACTGCCCTGTCAGGGGCAGGGTCTGCTCCTTATTTGTTGTAGTAGAGGCCCCAAGATCTGTTTTTTAGCTGTGATTCTGATCTGCAGTGGGAGGTAGGTGGAATTGGAGCATTCCCACTGGGAGAGAAGCCACTGTGTTTTCCTCCTCTGGAGATGTTCACCTGTGAATGTGCTCTTTTGTGTCTCCTTTTGCCCACTGTGCAGGCTCACAAAGTATACTGTTGTTGGCACTGCTCTTAGTCCTGCCTCAACTGTGGGTATGCCAGCAATTGGCCCTGGTCACTCTCAGGCATTGTTTTCACCTGGCCACTGGTGCAGGTCTACTGAGGTTAGGTCTCAGGATTGCAGTAGTTATGCATCTGGACCCCTGTAGGAGCTATGGAGGCAGCTTGAACTCTGGTCTGGCCCAACCCCCAGGTGTACATCCCCATAGATCCCACAGTTGCTAAAGCCAGACCTGTCCCAGCTGCAAGAGTACCTGTTGTCTTTTTGGATATTTCACAGGTGCTGAATTGAGGAAGCCATCAGCAGAGGTGTTACTCTACTGTTTGCACAGCTGTGAAGAGAGACTTCAGCTCTTCTTCCTTAGTCATACAGCCCCTGGGGTCAGCTGAGTTTTCAGCCAGTACTCTGTGTGATTTTCCTAGTGGGGGGAGCTATCTGTGCCCTCCCAGGACAGCAGGGCTTGTCCCAGCACCCACTGGTGGATTTCCTAGTAGCAAGAGGTTTCTGTGCACTCCCGGGACAGCAGGGCAGATCTGAGTACCCACTCATGGATTTCCTAGTAGTAAGAGCTATCCACACACTCCCAAGACAGCAGGGCATGTTCCAGCACCACTGATGGATTTCCTAGTTGTGGAAGCCATCTGCACCCTCCTGGGACAGTGGGACATGTCCCAGCACCCACTGGTGGATTTCCAAGTATCAAGAGCTATCTGCAACCTCTTGGGACAGCAGGGCAAGTTCCAGCACCCACTGATGGATTTCTTAGTCAAAGAAGCTTTCTGCACTCTCCTGGAACAGCAGGGCATGTCCTGGCACCCACTGGTGGTAACAAGAGGTTTCCACATGCTCCCAGGACAGAGAGGCAGGTCCTAGCACCCACTTGTGGATTTCCTAGTTGTGGAAGCTATCAGAGCCCTCCCAGGACAGCATGGGCAGGTCCTGGGTCCCTCTGGCAGAATTGCTAGTGGCTGGATAGGTCTGTGCCTTTCTGGGTCAGTGGGGGCAGGTCCTGTGTCCCACTGGTGGAATTCCTAGTTTCGGGGGCTGTCCATGCCCTTCCAGGTAAGCCAGGGCATGGTCTGGTGTCTGCCCGCAGGTCTGGAAGAGGTGGCCAGTACCTGCCTCTGGAGCCCAAGATGACGGCAGCAACTTGCCTCATACTTGGAGCTCCTGTGGACAGTGTCCTGTTTCCTGGGAGTGCTCACAGGGATAGAAGTTCTTATGGCTGTCCCACCCCTTTCCTTGTGCACCTCCCAATAATCATGCCTTGCCTCTCTGGTGGGTCCAGGCTTCTTCATAGTACACTCTCAGTTGCCATGGCCCAACCTCTTTAGGCTGTTTCTGCACCAACCCTGTTCCTCTCCCTGAGACTGAGCTTCAGAGTCTGAGCTTCAGTACTCAACTTCCACCGTCACTGACAGGAGTATCTCAGGTTGGGGAGCGCAGTGTACTGGTGTGACCCTCTGTTCAGGTTAGTCTCCATTTTGCCTTCCACAAACCAGTTGCTGCTCTCCTGTTTTAGGCTTCAAAACTCCCCCTCTGTCCAGTCTAATTTCTCTGCTGGTGAGGAGCCTTCCCAAGGTGTGGGAACCTTTCCTCCTTCACAGCTCCCTTCCCAGTGCACAGGCCCTATCCTGATTCCTTCTGTTTCTTTTTTTCCTACACAGTTATGTGGAGGTTTTCTTGTTTTCTCAAATGTCTAAGGTTTTCTGTCGGATCTCAGTAGCTGTTCTGTGTAAATTGTTCCACTTGTAGATGTATTTTCAATGTTTCTGTGGAGGGAGGTGAACTCTGCTTCCTACTCCTCCACCATCTTGATGCTGATCTCAGTGGAGTCCTTTTGACCTCACACAAAGTATTTTCACTGCCCTAAAAATCCTGTGTTCTACCTGTTCATCCTTCCATCCTGCAAAATGCTTGGCAACAACTGATCTTTTCACTTTCTCCACAGTTTTGCCCTTTCCAGAATATTATATAGTTGGAGTCACACAATTTATATCCTTTTTAGATTACCTTCTTTCACTTAGTAAAATGTATTTAAGGATCCTTCATGCTTTTTCATGGCTTTATAGTCATTTCTTTTTAGTGCTGGGTAATATTCCTTCACCTGGATGTACCACAGATTACTTACCATCCACCTACTGAAGGACATCTTGGTTGCTTCCAACTGAATTTTGTCAGTTATAAATATAGCTGCTATAAACAACCATGTACAGGGTTTCATGTGACAGACCATTTCCACTGGGGTTGGAGAAGTAACTTTTGCTGGGAATAGAGTGGCTAATTCCATAGGAGGTGTAAAGGCTGCTTCTACTGGTAAAGAAAACTCAAAAGAACTTAGGTACTCATTGTTCTCCACTTCATTAGGGTCTTCCTACACACAACCCCATCCCATTCTTTTCCAATCAATCAATGGCCTCACTTTAACAGTAGACACTGTGTTATGCTGGAAGTTCAACCTGCATTGTAATTAGTCCAATCATAGGCTGAGATTCAGCATTTGATTTTTAACAATTTTTGCCTTGTCTTTACAGGAGGTAAAGCTGTCCTTCAGAGCACATGCAGAAAGTTTTAGGTCACTTATATGGCAACTGTCCTGGGAATTTGAATTCCTGTGATCATTTTTTGTTCTTTCACATTTTAACCAGTGACATTAGGAGCAACCAACAAACCTCATTACATTCCCTAGTTTCCCCAAAGTGTTCTGAAGTATCATATACAGAGTCACTTAGCTCCTTGCCAAAGTGAATGATTAGGAGTACCCAAGGCAAATGTTATATGTATCTCTATAAGCAGTTCATGGCATGTGTTATCAGTGCACCCTTTTTTTTTTTTTTTTTTTTTTTTTTTTTGCGGTACATGGGCCTCTCACTGTTGTGGCCTCTCCCGTTGTGGAGCACAGGCTCCGGACGCGCAGGTTCAGTGGCCATGGCTCACGGGCCCAGCCACTCCGCGGCATGTGGGATCTTCCCAGACCAGGGCACGAACCCGTATCCCCTGCATCGGCAGGCGGACTCTCAACCACTGTGCCACCAGGGAAGCCCCAGTGCACTCTTTACTACTGGAAATAGAGTCATTAGCATCTTTAAGAATGATCAGATTAGAAAGTCAATTTTAGAAACCCCAGAATCCATAAAACTCATCCTTAAAATTCTGTTTCTCTAAAACCACTCTTGGTACCAAAATCTGTATTAGTCAGGATTCTCCAGGGAAACAGAACCAATAGGAGATCTCTCTCTCTCTGTCTCTCTCTCTCCCCATGCATACACACACACACAAATATATTTATCTCATATATATATATATATAGCGTTAAGCCTTAAACAACACAAGAGTTAGGGGTGCTGACTCCCCACCCTGCAGAAGACAATATAACTTTACAGTTCGTCCTCCATACCCATGTATTCAACCAATCATGGACCATGTAGTACTGTAGTATGTATTCATTGAAAAAACTCCACATATAAGTGAACCTGTGCAGTTCAAACCCATGTTGTTCAAGGTTCAACTGTATATAAATATATAGAGGTAGATAAGCATACTTGTTTATAAATTATATATATATATTATATATATATTATATATAATATGAGAGAGAGAGAGAGAGGAAGACTTATTATAGGAATTGACTCATATGATTATGGAGGCTGAGAATCTGCTGTCTGCAAACTGGAGAACCATGAAAGCCAGTGTGTAATTCAGCCCAAGTCCAAAGGCCTAAGAACCAGGAGTTCCAAAGTCCAAGGGGAGAAAAAGATAGATGTCAGATGTGCCAGCTCAAATAGAGAGAAAATTTGCCCTTCCGTCAGACTTGGGATTTCAGATTAGTCTCAGATTTGAAGCTTTCCATTTAGAAGGACTGGGTGCAGTTCATTCATCCATACAATTAACAAATATATATTTTGAGCTTTTACCATGTACCAAGTACCATGCTAGGTGGTAGGAATAGAGAAGTCAACTAAAAAATGTACTCATCTTTCTGACACTAGCATCATAATGAAGAAACACAGACGTTAAGCAGCAAACATTTGAAAAAAAATTATTTCAGATAATCGTAAATGTTATGAAGAGTGTAAATCAGAATAATTGAATCAAGGGTAATTGAAATTTAGGGATTGAGGAAGGAGGGTACTTAAGATAGAATGTTTAGGTAATGCCTCTTTCATGAAGGGACATTTGAGTGGAATTATAAGGAGACAACCATGTGAAGATACGGGATAGGATACAGTGTCAGGCAAGAAGACAGCTGCCTAAGAACCACATTCCCTGTTTTTTCTTTGGGAACTAAAGCATCAAGAATGGTACCTTATGGCAGAGAGGAGTGGAAAAGTCAGTGGTTAAGAGGGGAAATTTTAGGAGCACAATACAACATATTCTATTTTGGAGAGGATGACGGGTGAAAGGAGGTAGTTTATCCTCTCCTAAGGAGAAGAAGATCTGAGCTAACAGGCTGGGGAACTTTACGAAATCTCCCTAAGAAGACAGGAAGACAAAGGTAGGGCAATTAAAGGAGAGGTCACCAGAAGCAAGGAGACAATTCTAAAGAAAATATATGTTTTTTACTAGTTTGGAAAAGGTATATCTTTCCTACAAGCCCATAATTTCCCTGAGGACAGGATCTTTCTCATTCATTTTTCTATTTCTAATGTGGTCTGCTTACTCCTTCTGTCATCACCAAAAGAACCTACAATTGATTATGCTTTTATAGAATAAATTGTTCAGCAAATTTCATACAGGATATTCATGAAGTGGGAAACATTTACATAAAGTTATATGGAATTTCACTCAGAGGTCATTTGAAAGGGATAGATATACCCAGAAGAAAGGAAATTTAGAGGCTATCATGGCCATACCAACAGAGACAGTGCATATCAGGAAAAATTTCAAATACTTGAAGATTATTTTTGAAATATGCTGTATGAATTTCTCCAGAAATCTTTGTGCAAAGTATGACCTTTGTTTGAGTTTCACTTTTAAAGTTTATATATTTTTCAGACTCATCGATGAGGAAGGAAAGAGCAATCATGCAACTGGTAAGAGACAGGATATACAGCACACCAGGCTTGAAAATAGTGGTGGCAAAAATAATTAACAGATAATGTCAATGTAATAAAAAGTTGTCACAAGATAATGGTCTCCAGCTGTTGTATAAATATTGCAGTGAGAACCATTTTTCAAAGACAAATGTCAAAGTTGAGACAGGAATTTTTATCCCATAAAGTAATAACCCTTAAACAATGTTCTATTGCAATAATTTATTTCTGACACTTATACTTTGCTCTAAAAAAAAAAAGAAATTTTTTTTTATAATACAGATGCTATAATTGTGTCCTACCAGTTATTTGTTATCTTCAGTGTTATGATTATTCAACTTGATCAAAATTACCTTTTTTTAACAATTTAGAAATGTTTATTTTAGTGTATTTTCCTACATGACTAGTTATCATCTTACTTCCTATGTAGGTACCCTGTATGAGCTCTACTTGAAAATAATGAGTCGAAATGGCAGATTTTACCCTTTTTTAAATCAATAAGCATGTCTTATTGACAGTGTTTGAAAATTCACTGTTACAGTTCTATCTAATACCTTCAACTGAACATTATAGTTTTATATGCCTATTTTTAAAAACTATCTTACATTTTTTTCCTAAGGAATATGTCTACCCAACTCCAGATGATTTTAGGTAATATCACAAACCCAGATGACAGCCAAGTAATCATATATGGATTATTACATGACTCCTGAACTAATTTTGCAGGCTATTGCTAGAGTTAGAGATATTTGTGTAATTTATTTTATCTAAACTTACTTTAGAATAATTTCTGTTCCAGTTATCAATTTATTGCTTCTCAGCTGAAAACCCTCTTTTATTTCCTGTTATGTAAAATGGAAATAATAATGTAACCTCATAAATATTTCTCCTTTGCCAGTAGAAATAATATGTTAAGCTTGGTTAATGCAGAGTTTTGGAGGGACCCAGCAGAAGGAAATGTATTCTGTTTTTGGTTTCAGGGCGCTCCTCTTGGTAAATTCCTACAGTGTGCAACAGGCATCAGCACTTCTTGAGCAGATTTCCCCAGAAGGCAACTTCTCAGTCCATCACCCTTGCAAGAAGATTACCAGTAAGTTTCACAGTGCAGGGCATCAGCAATCATTTCCACCATCCTACGGGCAACTGCCACACCCTCTCCAATAAGAAGAGTGGTGTAGAAAGGGAGTCAGAGAAAGGGTCTGAGCCTTGGGAGGAAATTTCTTCCATATTTTCTGTATCTCAGCCAAAAGGGAGGCTTATCCCTATATCAGTTCTTGTATTCTTCAGAGTTCTCTTTTCCCATTAGTTAGGTAATTATGATTATAATTAATCATTCTTTATATTAAATCTTCCCTGTTAAAATTACTGTGCGCTTTGATTGGGCCCTGACTAGTATTACTTTCAGATTCACGCCTTCAGTGTTTTGTTGTTTTTTTTTTTTAAGTCACTAGAATGCAGTGGCTTCTTTATTTTCTTATTAAGGTAAGACTTATTCAATATTAACTATTTAAAAGTGTATAATTCAGTGCATTTAATATATTCACGATGTTGTTTAACCACCTCTTACCTCTATCTAGTTCCAAAACACTTTCATCACCCCATAAGAAAACTCTGCTCTCATTAAGTGGTCACTCCAATTTCCCCGTAGCCTCATCCCTGGCAATCATCAATCTGCTTTCTAGCTTTATAGGGGTACCTATGCTATTTCATGTAAATGTAACCATATAATAGGTGACATTTTGTGTCTAGCTTCATTCTCATAATATAATGTTTTCAAGCCTCATTTACATTGTAACTCGTATCCGTACTTCATTCCTTTTTAAGCTGAGTAACATTGCTTATTTAGTCATCCATTGGGTTATTTGTACATCTTAGCTATTGTGAAGAGCTGCAGTGAATAGTCATATACAAGAATTGATATGAGTAACTGTTTTTAATTCTTTGGGGTATATACCTAGAAGTACAAATACTGGGCCATATGGCAATTCTCTGTTTAACTTTTTAAGGAATCACCAGATTTTACCATGGTGGCTGCATCATTTTATATTCCCACCAGCAGTGTACAAGGGTTTCAGTTTCTCTACATTTTGGTCATTTGTTGTTTTTCATTTTTTTGATTATAGCCATCCTAGTGGGTGTGAAGTTGTACCTCATTGTGATCTTAATTTGCATTTTTCTAATGATGTTGAGCATAATATGTGCTTGTTGTCTATTTGTTTACCTGCTCTGGAGAAATCTTTATTCATGTCCTTTGCCTGTTAAGTTGGGTTGTATGTCATTTTGTTGAGTTGGAAGAATTCGTTATATATTCTGGATAATAGATCTTTAACAGATATGATTTGCAAATATTTTTCCCATTACATAGGTTGTCTTTTTTAGTTTCTTGATAATGTCCTTTGAATGCACAAATCTTTACATTTTCATGTGGTCCAATTTATCTACTTTTCCTTGTGGTGCTCATACTTTGGTGTCATATTGATAAACCCATTGTCAGATCAGTGTCATGAAGATTTATCCCTATGTTTCCTTGTAAGCGTTTTATATCTTTAACCCTTAAATTTAGATGATGGACCCATTTTGAGTTATTTTTTTTGCATACTATGTGAAGTAAGCATCAACTTTATTCTTTTGCATTGGATATTCAGTTGTGCAAGCCAAATATTGCTTGTTGAAGAGATTACTATTTTCCCATTGAATGGATTTGGCACCTGTGTCAAAAATCAATTGGACACAGATGTATGAGTTAAAATCTGGACTTTTAATTGTATTCCATTTGTTGGTATATCTATTCTTATGCTGGTAACACATTTATTTGATTAACTACAGTTGTGTACTAAATATTGAATTCATAAAGTGTGAGTCCTCCAATTTTTTTCTTCTTTTGTATTGTTTGGGCTTGCAATTCCATATAAATGTGAGAACTGGTATTTCTTTCTTTTTTTAAATTTTTAAATTTTATTTAATTTTTTTATACAGCAGCCTATTTTTTTTATATATATACAGCAGGTTCTTATTAGTTATCTATTTTACACATATTAGTGCATATATGTCAATCCCAAACTCCCAATTGATCCCACCACCACCATCCGGCCCCCCCCCCCGGCAACTTTCCCCACCTTGGTGTCCATACATTTGTTCTCTACATTTGTGTCTTTATTTCTGCCCTACACACCAGTTCATCTGTGCCATTTTTCTAGGTTCCACGTATATGTGTTAATATACGATATTTGTTTTTCTCTTTCTGACTTAACTTCACTCTGTATGACAGTCTCTAGATCCACTCACGTCTCTACAAATGATCCAATCTCATTCCTTTTTATGGCTGAGTAATATTCCATTGTATATATGTACCACAACTTCTTTATCCATTCATCTGTCAATGGACATTTAGGTTGCTTCCATGACCTGGCTATTGTAAATAGTGTTGCAATGAACATTGCGGTGCATGTGTCTTTTGAAATTATGGTTTTCTCTGGGTATATGCCCAGTAGTGGGATTGCTGGGTTATATGGTAATTCTATTTTTAGTTTTATAGGAACCTCTATACTGTTCTCCATAGTGACTGTATCAGTTTACATTCCCACCAACAGTGCAAGAGGGTTCCCTTTTCTCCATACCCTCTCCAGCATTTGTTGTTTGTAGATTTTCTGATGATGCCCATTCTGACGGGTGTGAGGTGAAACCTCATTGTAGTTTTGATTTGCATTTCTCTAATAATTAGTGATGTTGAGCAGTTTTTCATGTGCTTCTTGGCCATCTATAGAGAATTGTTATTTCTAAATTCTGCACAAAAAAAATGATGCTAGAATTTTTATAGGGATTGCATCAAATCTATAGACCACTTAGAGTGATATTGCCATCTTCACAATATTGTCTTCCAATCCATGAACACAGGATGTCTTTTGTATTTTTAGTGTATTAGTGTAAAAGTCTTTCACCTCATTGGTTAAATTTATTTTTAGGTGTCTTATTTTTTAGGTAATATTACAAGTGAACTGTTTTCTTTTTAGATTCTTAATTGGTCTTGTGTAGAAACATAACTGGTTTTGTTTGTTGATCTTGTACTCTGCAATTTTGCTGAATTAATTTATTAGCTCTATTAGTTTGGGAGATTTTCCATATAGGATCATGTCTTCTATGATTTTTTACTTCTTCTTTTCTAGTTTGAATTCCATTTATTTCTGTTTCTTACCTAATTGTCCTGACTTGAACTTCCAGTACAATATGGAATAGCAGTAATGAAAGCAGGAATACTTGTCTTAATTCTGATCTTAGGAGGAAAGCTTTCAGTCTTTCATCATTGATTATATTAGTGTGGGTTTTTCATAAATGCTCTCCATCATGTTGAGGGAGTTGCCTTCTAATCTTAGTTTTCTGGGTGTTTTTATCATTAAAAGATGTTGAATTTTGTTACATGCTTTATCTGAGTCAATTGAGATGATCATGGGTTTTTTTTCTTTCTGCTCTATTAATGTGGTTTTTACATTGATTTTCTTATGTTGAACCACATTTGTATACCAGGTATAAATTCCACTTGGTCAGAGTATATTATCCTTTTCATATGCTGTTGGATTTGGTTTGCTAGTATTTTGTTGTTTTTGCATATTAATTCATAAGGGATGTTGATCTATAGTTTTCTCTTATTTTGGTGTCTTTGTATTTGATAATAAATAAGGTAATGCTGGCCTCATATAACACTACGTAGTATTCCTCCTTCCCTCCCTATTCTAGTTTTCAGAAGCGTTTGAGAAGGATTGATGTTAATTCTTCCTTAAATGTATCGTAGAATTCACTGTAAAAGACATCTGGTCCCTGACACATTTTTTTTTTTACATCCTTATTGGAGTATAATTGCTTTACAATGGTGTGTTAGTTTCTGCTTTATAACAAAGTGAATCAGTTATATATATATACATATGTTCCCATATCTCTTCCCTCTTGCATCTCCCTCCCTCCGACCTTCCCTATCCCACCCCTCTAGGTGGTCACAAAGCACCTAACTGATCTCCCTGTGCTATGCAGCTGCTTCCCACTAGCTATCTATTTTACCTTTGGTAGTGTATATATGTCAATGCCACTCTCTCACTTTCTCACAGCTTACCCTTCCCCCTCCCCATATCTTCAAGTCCATTATCTAGTAGGTCTGTGTCTTTATTCCTGTCTTACCCCTAGGTTCTTCATGACATTTTCTTTTCTTAAATTCCATACATATGTGTTAGCATATGGTATTTTTCTTTCTCTTTCTGACTTACTTCACTCTGTATGACAGACTCTAGGTCCATCCACCTCATTACAAAGAGCTCAATTTCATTTCATTTTATGGCTGAGTAATATTCCATCATACATATGTGCCATATCTTCATTATCCATTCATCCGATGATGGACACTTACGTTGTTTCCATCTCCAGGCTATTGTAAATAGAGCTGCAATGAACATTTTGGTACATGACTCTTTTTGAATTACGGTTTTCCCAAGGTATATGCTCAGTAGTGGGATTGCTGGGTCATATGGTAGTTCCATTTGTAGTTTTATAAGGAACCTCCATACTGTTCTCCATAGAGGTTGTACCAATTCACATTCCCACCAGCAGTGCAAGAGTGTTCAGTTTTCTCCACACCCCCTCCAGCATTTATTTTTTCTAGATTTTTTGATGACAGCCATTCTGACTGGTGTGAGATGATATCTCATTGTAGTTTTGATTTGCATTTCTCCAATGATTAATGATGTTGAGAATTCTTTCATGTGTGTGTTGGCAGTCTGTATATCTTCCTTGGAGAAATGTCTATTTAGGTCTTCCGCCCATTTTTGGATTGGGTTTCTTGTTTTTTTGTTATTGAGCTGTATGTGCTGCTTATAAATTTCGGAGATTAATCCTTTGTCAGTTGCTCCATTTGAAAATATTTTCTCCCATTCTGAGGGTTGTCTTTTGGTCTGGTTTATGGTTTCCCTTGCTGTGCAAAAGCTTTGAAGTTTCATAAGGTCCCATTTGTTTATTTTTATTTCCATTTCTCTAGGAGGTGGGTCAAAAAGGATCTTGCTGTGATTTATGTCATAGAGTGTTCTGCCTGTTTTCCTTTAAGAGTTTGATAGTTTCTGGCCTTACATTTAGGTCTTTAATCCATTTTGAGCTTACTTTTGTGTATGGTGTTAGGGAGTGATGTAATCTCATACTTTTACATGTACCTGTCCAGCTTTCCCAGCACCACTTATTGAAGAGGCTGTCCTTTCTCCACTGTACATTACTGCCTCGTTTATCAAAGATAAGGTGACCATATGTGTGTGGGTTTATCTCTGGGCTTTCTATCCTGTTCCAGTTATCTATCTTTCTGTTTTTGTGCCAGTACCATACTGTCTTGATTACTGCAGCTTTGTAGTATAGTCTGAAGTCAGGGAGCCTGATTCCTCCAGCTCCGTTTTTCTTTCTCAAGATTGTTTTGGCTATTCGGGGTCTTTTGTGTTTCCATACAAATTGTGAAATATTTTGTTCTAGTTCTGTGGAAAATGCCAGTGGTAGTTTGATAGGGATTGCATTGAATCTGAAGATTGCTTTGTGTAGTAGAGTCATTTTCACAATGTTGATTCTTCCAATCCAAGAACATGGTGTATCTCTCCATCTATTTGTATCATCTATAATTTCTGTCATCAGTGTCTTATAATTTTCTGCATACAGGTCTTTTGTCTCCTGAGGTAGGTTTATTCCTAGATATTATATTATTTTTGTTGCAATGGTAAGTGGGAGTGTTTTCTAGATTTCAGTTTCAGATTTCTCATCATTAGTGTATAGGAATGCCAGAGATTTCTGTGCATTAATTTTGTATCCTGCCACTTTACCAAATTCATTGATTAGCTCTAGTAGTTTTCTGGTAGCATCTTTAGGATTCTCTATGCATAGTACCATGTCATCTGCAAACAGTGACAGCTTTACTTCTTCTTTTCTGATTTGGATTCCTTTTATTTTCTTTTCTTCTCTGATTGCTGTGGCTAAAACTTCCAAAACTATGTTGCATAAGAGTGGTGAGAGTGTGCAACCTTGTCTTGTTCCTGATCTTAGCGGAAATGCTTTCAGTTTTTCACCATTGAGGACGATGTTGGCAGTGGGTTTGTAATATATGGCCTTTATTATGTTGAGGAACGTTCCCTCTATGCCTACTTTCTGCAGGGTTTTTATCATAAATCGGTGTTGAATTTTGTCAAAAGCTTTCTCTGCATCTATTGAGATGATCATATGGTTTTTCTCCTTCAATTTGTTAATATGGTGTATCACATTTATTGACTTGCATATATTGAAGAATCCTTGCATTCCTGGAATAAACCCCACTTAATCATGGTGTACGATCCTTTTAATGTGCTGTTGGATTCTGTTTGCTAGTATTCTGTTGAGGATTTTTACATCTATGTTCATCAATGATATTGGCCTGTAGTTTTCTTTCTTTGTGACATCCTTGTGTGGTTTTGGTATCAGGGTGATGGTGGCCTCATAGAATGAGTTTGGGAGTGTTCCTCTTTCTGCTATAATTTGGAAGAGTTTGAGAAGGATAGGTGTTAGCTCTTCTCTAGATGTTTGATAGAATTCGCCTGTGAAGCCATCTGGTCCTGGGCTTTTGTTTGTTGGAAGATTTTTAATCACAGTTTCAATTTCAGTGCTTGTGATTGGTCTGTTTATATTTTCTATTTCTTTCTGGTTCAGTCTTGGCAGGTTGTTCATTTCTAAGAATTTGTCCATTTCTTCCAGGTTGTCCATTTTATTGGCATAGAGTTGCTTTAGTAATCTCTCATGATCTTTTGTATTTCTGCAGTGTCATTTGTTATTTCTCCTTTTTCATTGCTAGTTCTATTGATTTGAGCCTTCTTTTTTTTCTTGATGAGTCTGGCTAATGGTTTATCAATTTTGTTTATGTTCTCAAAGAACCAGCTTTTAGGTTTATGGATCTTTGCTATCATTTCCTTCATTTCTTTTTCATTTATTTCTGATCTGAATTTTATGATTTCTTTCCTTCTGCTAACTTTGGGGTTTTTTTGTTCTTTCTCTAATTGCTTTAGGTGCAAGGTTAGGTTGTTTATTCGAGATGTTTCCTGTTTCTTAAGGTAGGATTGTATTGCTATAAACTTCCCTCTTAGAACTGCTTTTGCTGCATCCCATAGGTTTTTGGTCGTCGTGTCTCCATTGTCATTTGTTTCTAGGTATTTTTTTGATTTCCTCTTTGATTTCTTCACTGATCACTTCGTTATTAATTAGTGTATTGTTCAGCCTCCATGTGTTTGTATTTTTTACAGATCTTTTCTTGTAATTGATATCTAGTCTCATAGTGTTGTGGTCAGAAAAGATACTTGATACAATTTCAATTTTCCTAAATTTACCAAGGCTTGATTTGTGACCCACGATATGATCTATCCTGGAGAATGTTCCATGAGCACTTGAGAAAAATGTCTATTCTGTGGTTTTTGTATGGAATGTCATATAAATATCAATTAAGTAAATCTTGTTTAATGTATCTTTTAAAGCTTGTGTTTCCTTATTTAATTTCATTTTGGATGAACTGTGCATTGGTGAAAGTGGGGTGTTAACGTCCCCTACTATGAATGTGTTACTGTCGATATCCCCTTTTATGGCTGTTAGTATTTGCCTTATGTATTGAGGTGCTCCTATGTTGGGTGCATAAATATTTCCAATTGTTATATCTTCTTCTTGGATCGATTCCTTGATCATTATGTAGTGTCCTTCTTTGTCCCTTCTAATAGTCTTATTTTAAAGTCTATTTCGTCTGATATGAAAATTGCTACTCCAGCTTTCTTTGGGTTTCCATTTTCATGGAATATCTTTATCCCCTTACTTTTTCTATCCCCTTACTTTCAGGCTGTATGTGTCTCTAGGTCTGAAGTAGGTGTCTTGTACATACTGCATATATTTGGGTCTTGGTTTTGTATCCATTCAGCCAATCTGTGTCTTTTGGTTGGATCATTTAGTCTATTTACATTTAAAGCAATTATCGATATGTATGTTCCTGTTCCCATTTTCTTAATTGTTTTGGGCTCCTTGTTGTAGGTCTTTCCTTCTTTTGTGTTTCTTGCCTAGAGAAGTTCCTTTAGCATTTGTTGCAAAGTTGGTTTGGTAGTGCTGAACTCTCGCATCTCATGCTTGTCTGTAAAAGTTTTAATTTCTCCATGAAGTCTGAATGAGATCCTTGCTGGGTAGAGTAATCTTGGTTGCAGTTTTCTCCTTCATCACTTTAAGTATGTCCTGCCACTCCCTTCTGGCTTGCAGAGTTTCTGCAGAAAGATCAGCTGTTAACCTTATGGGATTCCTTTGTGTGTTATTTGTGGTTTTTCCCTTGCTGCTTTTAATATGTTTTCTTTGTATTTAATTTTTGACAGTTTGATTAATATGTGTCTTGGCATATTTCTCCTTGGATTTATCCTGTATGGGACTCTCTGTGCTTCCTGGCCTTGATTAACTATTTCCTTTCCCATATTAGGGAAGTTTTCAACTAAAATCTCTTCAAATATTTTCTCAGTCCCTTTCTTTTTCTCTTCTTCTTCTGGAACCCCTATAATTCAAATGTTGCTGCATTTAATGTTGTCCCAGAGGTCTCTGAGTCTGCCCTCAGTTCTTTTTATTCTTTTATCTTTATTCTGCTCTCCAGTAGTTACTTCCACTATGTTATCTTCCAGGTCACTTATCTGTTCTTCTGCCTCAGTTATTCTGCTATTGATCCCATCTAGAGTATTTTTCATTTCATTTATTGTGTCGTTCATCGTTGTTTGTTTCATCTTTACTTCTTCCAGGTCCTTGTCAAATGTTTCTTGCATTTTGTCTATTCTATTTCCATGATTTTGGATCATCTTTACTATCATTATTCTGAATTCTTTTTCTGGTAGACTGCCTATTTCCTCTTCATTTGTTAGGTTTGGTGGGTTTTATCTTGCTCCTTCATCTGCTATGTGTTTTTCTATCTTCTCATTTTGCTTATCTTACTGTGTTTGGGGTCTCCTTTTTGTAGGCTGCAGGTTCGTAGTTCCCGTTGTTTTTGCTGTCTGCCCCCAATGGCTAAAGTTGGTCCAGTGGGTTGTGTAGGCTTCCTGGTGGAGGGCACTAGTGCCTGTGGTCTGCTGGATGTGGCTGGATCTTGCCTGGCTCTTTTTTAGTGAGGTTTCTTTTTCCCCTTATTTTATTTTATTTTAACATTTTTACATATACATATATGCCCATATCTCCTCCCTTTTGTGTCTCCCTCCCACCCTCCCTATCCCACCCCTGTAGTTGGCCACAAATCACTGAACTGATCTCCCTGTGTTATGCACCTTCTACCCACTAACTATTTCACGTTTGTTAGTGTATATATGTCCATGCCATTGTCTCACTTAGTCCGAGCTTACCCTTCCCATTCCCCATGTCCTCAAGTCCATTCTCTACTTCTGCGTCTTTATTTCTGTCCTGCCCCTAGTTTAGTGAGCTTTTTGATTACCGATTCAATCCTTTTATTTGCTATGTGTCTGTCCAGATTTTCTATTATTTTTTCAGTCAATTTTGACTATTTGTGTATTCCTAGGAATTTTTCTAGTTCATCTAGGTTTTCTAATTAGTTGATGTACAATTGTTTGTAGTATTCTCTTATACTCCTTTTAATGTCTGTAAGATTAGTAGCAATGATGAAATGAAAAAATGAAAAACATTTTCATTTCTGATTCGTTACTTTCACAGTCTCTGTTTTTTTCCCTTAGTCAATCTAGATAAAGGTTTTTCAATTTTGTTTGATCATTTTAAAGAACTGGTTTTTGGTTTCACTGATTCTATTGTTTTTCTCTTCTCTACTTTGTTTTTTCCACTTTATTAGTTCTCTTCATTAGCTTTGTGTTTAGGTTGGCTTTGCTTTTCTAATTCCTTATGGTATAAAGTTCTGTTATTGATTTTAGATCTTTATTCCTTTTTTATAATGTACTCATTTAAACTTATAAAATTCCCACAGAGCACTGCTTTCACTGCATGAAGTAAGTTTTTAACATTGTGTTATTTTTATTTCTCCCATCTTTAAATATTTTCTCATTATTCTCATGACTTCTTCTTTGACTAACTTGTTAACAGTGTGTTATTTAATTTCCAAATATTTGTGAGTTTTCTAGTTTTTCTTTTTGTTCTCTTATTGACTTCTAGCTTCATTCCACAGTGGTCAGAGGAGATATTTTTATGATTTCAGTCTTTTAAATATATTAAAACATGTTTTGTAGCCTATTATCTTTCCTGAATAATGTCCATGTGCACTTGAAAAGAATGTGTATTCTGATGTCACTGAATAGAGTTTTATATATATGCATAAAACTTAAGGTATATATATATATGTGTATATATATATATATATGTATATGTATCTTAAGACATTGTTTTATAGTGCTGTTAAAGTCCTGTATTTCCTTTATCGATCTTCAGTCTAAATGTTCTATCCATTATTGAAAGTAGCACATTGAAATCTCCATCTATCATTTTAGAACACTCTGTGTCACATTTCAATTCTGTCAGTGTTTGTTTCATATATTTTAAGGCTCTGTTGTTTGAATGGTATATATTTTTAATTTTTATGTATTTTTGATTAAATAACACTTTCATCAATATACAATACTCTTCTTGATTTTTCTAACAATTTTGACTTAAATTCTACTTTTCTCATACTATTATATGTACCTCAGATCTCTTGTTACCATTTGCATCTTTTCCCATCATTTCAGTTTGAATCTATTTGTGTCTTTGGATCTAAAGTGAGTCTCTTAGCAATGTTCGTTTTGTTTTTCAAATCTATTCTGCCAATCTCTGTCTTTAAATTGGTGAATCTAATCTATTTATGTTTAAAGTGATTAGTGATAAGTAAGAACTTCTCCATTTTGCTCTGTTTTTTATATGGTTTAATTTTCATTGCTCTTCATTTTCTCTAATACTGTTTTCTTTTCTTTATAATCAATTACTTCCAGTGTACGATTATGATTTTCTCTTCATTTTCTTTTCTGTATAGTTTCAGTAATTTTCTTACAGATTTCCCTGAGGATTACAATAAGCAACATAAAATTATAGCAGTCTAGTTTGAATTGATACCAGCTTAGCTTCAGTAGCATTCAAAATGTCTGCTTCTATATAGCTCAATTCCCCCTTTGTATTATTATTGTCAAAAACTACATCTTTATACATCATGTGTATATGCTAAGGTTTTATAATTATTTTTTTATGTATTTATCTTTCAAACCATATATTAAAAAGAGGTGTTATAAACCAGTAATATAATAATACAACATTTGTATTTATTTATGTAATTACCTTACTGGATTTCTTTATTTCTGCATATGCCTTCAAGTCACTGTCTAATATCTTTTTATTTCACCATAAAGGATTCCCATTAACATTTATTGTAGTGCAAGTCTATCATTTTTGTTTATTTATTAATATCTTAACTTTTTCATTTTTGAAGAATGATTTCACAAGATATAAACTTCTTGGTCAACAGCTTTTTTTTCTTTCAGTAACAAATATCTCATTCATTGTCTTATGGCCTTTATAATTTCTAATGGTAAATCACTTATTTGTCTTATTGAGGATTACTTGCAGGTTATGAGTCACTTCTCTCTTGCTACTTTCAAGGTTCTCTATCTTTGGCTTTTGACGGTTTGACTATAAAATGTCTCAATGTGAATCTGTTTCAGTTCATCCTACTGGAGTTTGATGAAATTTTTGGATTTGTAGATTCATGTATTTTACCAAATTGTGTTAGCTTTTCAGCCATTATTTCTCCATATATTCTTTCATTCTCTTTAACTCTCTCTTCTTCTTCTTGGGATCCCATTATGTCATGTTAGTATACTTCATAGTGCCCAGAAGGTTCCTTAGGCTCTGTTCACTTTACTTCCTTTTTCCCTAGAGTGAATAATTTCAACTATTCTATCTTTAAGTTAATTGATTCTTTCTTCTGCCTATTCAAGTATACTGTTTATCCCTCAAGTGAATCTCTTATTACAGTTGTTGTATTTTTTTAACTCCAAATTTTGAATTCCTTTTTATAATTAAAATTCCAGGAGTGGAACTGCTGAATCATATGGTAGTTCTATGTCTTTATAGATATTCTCTATTTCATAAGGCAACAGTCTCCTGGTTTCATTCAGTTTTTTTGTTTGTTTGTTTGTTTTTGCGATACACAGGCCTCTCACTGTTGTGGCCTCTCCCGTTGCAGAGCACAGGCTCCGGACGCACAGGCTCAGTGGCCATGGCTCATGGGCTCAGCCACTAAATGGCATGTGGGATCCTTCCGGACTGGGGCACGAACCCGTGTCCCCTGCATCAGCAGGTGGACTCTCAACCACTGTGCCACCAGGGAAGCCCTCATTTAGTTTTTTGTCAGTGGTTTCTTTTAGATATTTGAGCAAATTTAAAACAGTCAATTTAAAGTTTTATCTATTAAGTCTAATGTCTGGGCTTCTTCAGTGATGGTTTATATCATTTTTTTTCCTATGAATGGGCCATATTTTCCTGTTTATTTATATGCCTTGTAATTTTTTTGTTAAAAACAATATTTTGAATATTACAATGTGGAAACTCTGGAAGTCAGATTTTCTCCCTCCCTAAGGTTTTCTGCTGTTGCCTGTTGAGGGGTGCAGTTGTCCATTTGTTTTGTGACTTCTTGAAGCTACTTTAGCAAAAACTTGTTTTCCTTGTTGTATATAGTCACTGAATTCTCTGTTCCATTATCTCAACATTCAGCTAGTGACCTGACAAAGGTTTCCTTAAATGTTGAAATTTAGCAAAGTTTTCCTCCACTAAGCATTTCTCTAGTTGCTATAAAATTTTCATTAGTTTCTAGGGTTCTAAAAACGTTTATTCTGTCAAGGATTTTTTTTTTTTTAGTTGAAGTGTAGTTGATTAACAAGATTGTATTAGTTTCAGGTATACAGCATAGTGATTCAGTTTTTGAAGATTATATTCCATTATAGGTTATTATAAGGTATTGGGTATAGTGCTATACAGTAAATCCTTGTGGCTTATCTATTTTATCTATAGTAGTTTGAATCTGTTAATATCATAATGCTAGTTTGTCCCTCACCCTTCTCCTTCTCCCATTTGATAGCCATGAGTTTAATTTCTATGTCTGTGAGTCTGTTTATGTTTTGTATTGCAATTCATTTGTATTATTTTGTAGATTCCACATATAAGTGATATCATACAGTAACTGTCTTTCTTGGTATGAATTATTTCACTAAGCATAATATTCACTAGGTACATCCACATTGCTGAAAATGCAATATTTCTCTTTTTAATCACTGAATAATATATATGTGTATATATATACATATATGTATATTAATACATATATATTAAGAAGATATATATATATATATTCTTAATCCAATCATCTGTTGCATTGTGTGCATGTATATTTTCAAATGAGTGTTTGCATTATTTCCAGATATATATTCAGGAGTGGAATTGCTGAATCATATGGTAGTTCTATTTTAATTTTTAAAGGAACCTCCATACTGTTTTCCACAGTGACTGCACAAATTTACATTCACACCAACAGTGTAGGAGTGTTCCCTTTTCTCCATATCCACTCCAACATATTATTTGTAGACTTTGATGATAGCCATTCTGACAGATATGAGATGATAACTTGTGGTTTTGATTTGCATTTCTCTAATAATTTGCAATGCTGAGCACCTCTTCATTTGCTTGTCAGTGATCTGTATGCCTTCTTTGGAAAAATATCTTTTCAAGTCTTCTGTCCATTTTTTAATTGTATTGTTTGGTTTTTCAGTATTGACTATGAACTGTTCATATATTTTGGATATTAATCCTTTATTGGTTACATTATTTACAAATATTTTCTCCCATTCTATAAGTTGTCTTTTTGTTTGTTGATGGTTTACTTTGCTGTGCAAAAGCTTTTAAGTTTGATTAGGTCCCATTTGTTTATTTTTGCTTTTATTTCTTTTGCCTCGGGACACTGACCTAAGAATATATGGTTACAATTTATGTAAAAGAGTGTTTTGCCTATGTTCTTTTCTAGGAGTTTTAAGGTCTCATGTCTTATGTTTAGGTCTTTAAAATATTTTGAGTTTATTTTTGTATGTGTTGTGAGATAATGTTCTAAACTCATTGTTTTACATGTGTCTGTCCAGTTTTCCCAGCACCACTATCTTTTCTCCATGTATATTCTTGCCACCTATGTCTGGATAAATTAACTGTAGATGTGTAGGTTTATATCTCAGGGCACTATTCTGTTTCACTGATCTATATATCTGATTTTGTGCCAATACCATGTTGCTTCGATTACTATGTCTTTGTAGTATAGGATACAAAAGCATAACTTTCTCAGAGGTATGGGATAGTTATATCTCCAGCTTTGTTCTTTTTTTTTTTTATCAGGATTGCTTTGGCAATTCAGAGTATTTTGTGATTCTATATAAATTTTAGGATTATTTATTCTAGTTCAGAGAAAATGTCCTCAGTATTTTAATAAGCATTGCATTAAATCTGTAGATTGCTTTTTGTAGTACAGTCTATTTTAATAGCATTGATACTTTGAATCCAAGAGCACAGGGTATCTTCCATTTCTTTGAATCATCTTCAATTTCCTTTATCAATATTTTATACTTTTCCACTTGTACGTCTTTCATCTCCTTGCTTAAGTTTATTTCTAGGTTTTTTTTTGTTTGTTTTTGTTCATTTGTTTTTGGATGTGATTTTAACCAGGATTTTTTTTTTAACTTTCTCTTTCTGATATTTCATTATTAGAGTATTTAACATAAATGTAACAGATTTCTGTATATTAATTATGTATCCTGCAACCTTGCTGAATTAACTTAATGATTCTAATAGTTTTTGAGTGGAGACTTTAGGATTCTCTATATAGAGTATCACATCATCCTCAAATACTGACAATTTTACCTCTTCACATCCCTTTGGATAACTTTTATTTCTTTTTCTTGTTTGATTGCTGTCACTAGGACTCCTAATACTATGTTATATAGAAGTAGTGAGAGTGGGAATCCTTGTTTTGTTCCTGAATTTCACAGGAAGACTTTCAGCTTTTCACTGTTGAGTATCTTGTTGGTTGTGGGTTTGTCATAAATGGCCTTTATTATATTTCCTCTATACCCACATTGATGAAAGTCTTTATCATTCATTAATGGATGTTGGATTTCGTCAAATGTTTTCCTAGGTCTTTTGAGATGATCATGTATTTTTGTCTTTCCTTTTGTAATATAGTGTATCATATTGATTGATTTGCATATGTTGAACTATTCTTGTGACCCTGGAATAAATCCAACTTGACCATCGTGTATGATAATTTTATGTATTGTTAGATTAAGTTTGCTAATATTTTGTTGAGAATTGTTGCATCTATATTCATCAAAGATGTAGGCCTGTAATTTTCTTCTTTTGTAGTGTCTATATCTGTCTTTGGTATCAAGATGATGGTGGCCTCATAGAATGAATTTGAAAGTGTTCCCTCCTCTTCAATTTTTTGGAATAGATTGAGAAAGGTAGGTATAAGTTCTTTGTATATTTGGTAGAATTCCCCAGTGAAGCCATCCAGTCCTGGACATCTGTTTGCAGGGATTTTTTTTTTTTCAAATTACAGATTCTATTTCACTTCTAGTGATCAGTCTGTCCAATTTATCTTTTTCTTCTTCACTCAGTCTTGGGAAGCTGTGTGTTCCTTGAAATTTGTCCATTTCTTCCAGGTTGACCAATTTGTTGGCATAACAGTTTATAGTATTCTTTTATGATTTTTTTTTTGTATTTCTGTGGTATCAGTTGTTATTTCTCCTCATTCATGTCTTAATTTGTTTATGTAGGTCCTCTTTCTTTGCTTCTTGGTGAGCCTGGTTAGAGGTGTGATAATTTTTTTTTTTACGTTTGAAAAATAAAAGCTCTTGGTTTTATTGATCTTTGCTTATTTTCTATCTCTCTTCTATTTCTTATCTCTCTCATCATTATCATTTCCTTCCCTCTGCTGACTTTTGATTTTGTTTGGTTTTCTTTTCCTAATTCTTTTAAGTGGCAGGGTAGGATATTTATTTGATATTTTTCTTGTTTCTTGAGGAAGGCCTGTATTGTAATGTAGTTCTCTCTTAACACTTTTTGTTGCATCCCATAGATTTTGTAAATTTGTGTCTTCATTGTTGTTTGTTTCTAATTATTTTCTGATTTCTCTTTTGATTTTATCATTGACCTATTTTTTTTTAGTAGCATGTGTTAATTCTCCATATGTTCTTTCGTTTCCCTTTTTTGTTTTTGTAGTTGATTTCCAGTTTAATACAGCTAGGGTCAGAAAAGATGCTTAATATAAATTTCTATCCTCTTAAATTTGTTGATGCTTTGTTTGTGACCTAGCATGTGGTCTGTCCTAGTGAACATTCCATGCATGCTTGATGAGAATGTGTATTCTGGTTTTTTGGATGTAGTGACTGTAGGTATCAGTTAAGTCCAACTGGCTTATTGTGTTATTTAGGACTTCTGTTGCCTTGTTGATTTTTTGTCTGCATGATCTGTCAGTTTATGTCAGCGTTAAAAGTCTCCTACTCTTATTGTATTATTGTTAATTTCTCTCTTTATGTTTTTTAGTATTTGCTTTACATATTTACGTTCTTGTGTATTGGGTGCTTATATATTAATGAGTGTTATATCCTCTTCTTATATTGATCTCTTTATCATTATATAATATCTTTTCTAAAAAATTTATTTTATTCAAGTATAGTTGATTTACAATGTTGTGTTAATTTCCACTGTACAGCAAAGTGATTCAGTTATACATATATATACATTCTTTTTCATATTCTTTTCCATTATGGTTTATCACAAGATATTGAATATAGTTCCCTGTGCTTTACAGTAGGACCTTGTTGTTTATCCATTCTATCTATAATAGTTTGCATCTGTCAATTCCCAACTCCCAATCCGTCCCTCCCCCATTGCCTCTCCCCCTTGGCAAACACAAATCTGTTCTTTATGTCTGTGATTCTGTTCTGTAGATAAGTTCATTTGTGTCATATTTTAGATTTCACATATAAGTGATATCATATGGTATTTGTCTTTCTCTTTCCGAGTTACTTCATTTAGTATAAAAATCTCTAGATCCATTCATGTTGCTGCAAATGGCAATATACTGCCCTTCTTTGTCTTTCATTATAGCCTGTGTTTTTAAGGTCTATTTTGTCCAATGCAAGTATGGCTATCCCCACTTTCTTGTTATTTCCATATGTCATTTCCATCTCCCCACTTTCAGTGTGTGCCTTTCGCCCTGAAGTGGGTCTCTTGTAGGAAGCATATTGCAAGTTATTGATTTTTTTTAAATCCAATCAGCCACCCTATGTCTTTTGATTGGAGCACTAAGTCTATTGACATTTAAAGTAATTATTGATAGGTATGTACTTATTACCATTTTATTCCTGTTTTCCAGATGTTTTTTGTTTGTTCTTTTGCTCTTCTTTTTGTTTTTCCCTTTGTGGTTTGAGTATTTTCAAACCACACTTTTGTACTATGCTTTTGTACTACTTGTGTAGTCTGCTTGAATTACTTTCTTTTTCATTTTTGTGTATCTATTGTAGGTCTCTGATTTGTGGTTATGTGGGGTTCATATATGTTGACCCATAATTATATCTACTTGCTTTAAACTGATAGTCATAATTTCAAAAACACATTCTACAAGATCTACATTTTTTACTCCCCTTCTCCACATTTTGTGTTTTAGATGTCCTATGTTATATCTTCATGTGTATCACTTTACTCTTTATTGTAACTATAGTTGTTTTTACATTTTTTTTCAATTTTTAATCTATTTGCTGACTTATTTAAGTGATCCTCAATCCTTACTATATATTTTCCTTTTCTCTTGGGATTTTCCCTTTCCTGTAGATTCTTGCTTCTTTTCCATTTAGAGAAGACCCATCAACTTTTCTTTTAGAGTAGGTTTAGTATTGCTGAATTCTTTTAGTTTTTGTATGTCTGAGAAATTCTTTATCTCTCTTTCTATTCTAAAGGATAAAATTCCTGGGTAAAGTAACCTAGATTGCCAGTTTTCCCCTTTCAGGTCTTTGATTATGTCATTCTTTTCTGGCCTGCAAATTTTCAGCAGAGAAATCAGCTGATAAGCTTATGGGGCTTCCCTTAAAATTGACTCTGTTTTTCTCTTGCTACCTTTATAATTCTCTCTTTATCTGGTTTTTTTTTTTTGCCATTTTAATTATGATATGTCTTGATGTGGGACCGTCTGTGCTTCTGGTACCTGGATATCTGTTTCCTTCTTTAGGTTTGCGAAGTTTTCAGTCATATTTCTTAAAATACATTTTCAGCCCCCTTTTCTGTATCTTCTCCTTCTAGAATCCCTATTACATGTACGTGGGCATGTTTTTTTATTATTCCATAGATCACCTGTGCTACTTTCATTTTCTTTGATATGTCTTCTGTCTGCTGTTCTGATTGGGTGATTTCCATTATTCTGTCTTCCAGATCACTTATTCATGGTTCTGTGTCATCTAGTTGGCTATTCATTGCTTCTTGAATGATTTAACTATCAATTTTTGTTTGAGTTATCTTTATATTTTCTATTACCTTGTTAAAAAGATCTGCTTTTATGTCAATAATCTCTCTTAATTTAGTTAACATTTTTACTACCACCTTTTTAATTCAGTGTCTGGTAGACTAATTATCTCTTTATTTTTTCAGGGGATTTCTCTTGGCCTTTTGATTGGGAGTATTTCCTCTGCTTTTTTATTTTACCTATCTTTCTCTATCTCTATGATTTTAAGAGTAACAGTTATCTATTGTGGTCTTGAAGAGGTATTTTTATGTGGGAGCACCCCTGTGTAGACAGCATGTGTTGAATGTCTTTGGTATCAGGGCTGGTTTTGATGTGGACACCAGCCATATCTTTCCTCAGGGTATTCTGGCCTCTATCACTTTGACAGTGGATGTGGTTGGTGTCAGAAGACCTGAAGCTTGCACAGTGTGTGAAGTGGGACTTGCTTTTTGCTCCATGGTTATTGCTACCCTCTTAGGGGTGAGGCCTGCTCCCTACTTGCTATAGCAGAAGCCCTGAGGGTCAGGTTTGAGCAGGCTTTGTTCCTTTTGAGTTTGTGTTTTGCCCCAAAGCAGGGGAGTGCTGAAGTAAGTGAGGTTCATGTGCTCACAGAGGTCTGATGCACCATGTATGTAGACATCCAGAGCTCTGCTGAAACACAGCCCAAGGTCACATACTTTCACCTGTTTTGGTTGTCCCAGAGCTACTGCAAATGCTATGGCATGGAGTGGGTGGGGCCACAGTGTTCACCAGGCTAGGGCTGGGGATCAGGGTGTTGTGGCAGTAGGAACTGAATTGGCTGCACTGCTGTCAGGGATCTGGGCTGTTTCTGGGATGCTGATTGAGCTAGCACCAATACTGGCTGCCACTGCCCCACCTGAACCACATACCAGGTCCCTGAGCCTCCTCTGAATCCTTAAATCAGGTCTTCTCCCAGATCCTTTCTGCCCCAGATGCAGCACAAAGCTGTAGCATGAAGTGGGCAGGAGCAGAGCATTCACTCAGCTGGGAACAGAACAGCAATGTGGTGCTGATTGGGGTGGTTCCCAAGATGTGGTTTGAGTAAGAGCCAACAATGGCCACCACTGTCCCACACAGACCACACACACCCCATGCTCCCAATCTGTGTCCCTAGATAGTCTTCTTCCAGAACTTGTCTGCTCCAAACCTCGTGCTGTATGGCATTGAGTGGGTGATACTGGAGCATTTACTTGACTGGGAGTGGGGACCACAGCTTACTGGTCAGAGTGCCTCCAGTAAATGTCAAAAATGTCTGCTGCTGCCCCACCCAGACCACACCCCAGGCACCCGGGCTGGTTCTGCAAAGCTAAACCAAATCTTTTCCTGAGCCCAATTGGTCCAGATCCCGTGCCAGGCTGTGTTGTGGAATGAGCAGTCTGAGGTGTTTGCCCCACTTGGATTGCAGAGTGTGGCAAGGCAGCAGCCACTAGTGCGGAGCTCTCTCCATCCTATTTGTTGGCAAGCCAGCACTTGCACCCTCTTTGTAAGTGGGGTCTAGGCTTCTCCAGCCCTTGAATCTGTCCCAGTAGTTCTCCTAGTAGCCATGTCTCCTCTGTGTAGATCTCTGGAAAACCATGTGGCAAATGGGATGCTCAGTCTGTGGCTTGACCTGCTCACTCCCCAGAATGAGGGTCCACCCATATAGACCATCTTTTCCTTTCAGATCTTTTCTGGGGGTGGAGGTTCTGATGCTATATCTCTTTTCCATCCTACCTGGTTATGTGGAAGTCTTTTTTGAGCTTTGTTTGCATAGGTATGCTTCTGCCAGTTTCCAGTTCGTTCCCTGTGAGAACTTTTCCACACATAGATGTATTTTTGATGTTTTTAAGGGGGGCAGTGAGCTCCATATACTTCTATTATGCCACCTTGCTCCAATTCTCTTTGTCAGTTTTGCCAGCTTAATGATTGTTCCAGTAGAGTGAGCTCCCTGCTTTGCCATTTTCCATGTTGTCACTCTTGTAATGTATTTTTTATATGATTTATACAAAACAAATAACAGACTATTAAGACAAAATACATGAATTACAAATGGAAATAATTCTCTTACTTGTATTTACAACTTACTTATGAAGATATTCTCTATGGGATCTAGATTATTGACAAGCTTTGCTAAACCTTTGAATTCTATAATATAATCAAATTATTTCCCAAGCTTGTCCTTTTAACAATTGTCTTTATGTTTCCTCAAAATCTACTTAGTAGAATTTAAAAAGCAGTAAAATTTCTTAAGCAAATGTCTTTTAAAGGGATCTTATTCTATGTATTCTAGTACATTTTATTGGAAGTCAAGCATATAGTATTATAGTATCTAAGAAATTTTTAATTATATAAAAATTATAAAAAATTTTAAAGGGATTTATCATTTTCTTTTAATATAATCATGAATGGGTTAAACCAAGACGGAACATCTTAAATTTTTTAGGCTACAAGTGATTGTAAACAACTAAATTCTCCCCTAAAGAATCATACTTCTCCCCAGAAGATGTAAGAACCCACCTGAGGAACAGTGTTGTTACACTGCACAGACTAACATACCAGATAATTTTTCCCCTCTACATTTCATTTCAGTTAAAAATGAGAAATTAACTGAAGAAGAGAACTTATTTTGTAATAAATTTTTAGAGTCAATTCCAGTTTTGTTTATGCTATAAGGATATACCACATTTGTTTATCCATTCATCAGTTGATGGATGTTACCACTTTTTGGCTACTAGGAATAATGATGCTATGAATATCAATATACAATTTTTGTGTGTGAACATATGTTTTCAGTTCTTTGGTGGTGTATTCCTAGGAATGGAATTTATGGTCATATGGTAACCCAATGTTAAACACTTTTAGGAGCTTTCAAAATGTTTTCCAAAGGGGCTGCATCATTTATATCTGTTGTTTATTTTGTTCACTGCTGTATCTCCAGCACTCAGACTATTGCATAGTAGGTCTCAATAAATAGATACTGAATGAGTGAATAAATGAACGAACATAGTTCTTGTACTTATTAACAAGTTTTCTCTCAAATTAGTGACAAGCTCTTATTTAAAAGAAGAGGTTTTAAGGAGGCATTCCTAATCTCATTCTCTTTAGTTAAAGCAGAAAAGAATCTTAGATAGTTACCTACAACTCAGGAGCACATGTTTTCTCAAGAAATAATCCTCATGAGCATCACTTAAGAATACAGGAATTACACATTCAAAGTAACATGAGAAGAAATGGTGGGAGTAACAAAAGTATATATATAATATATATTATCATTTATTCATAATTAAAACTTACTAATATCATCTCAGTTTGTTAGTGTATATACTAATAAAAACAAGGTGAGGGACTTCCCTGGTGGTGCAGTGGTTAAGAATCTGCCTGCCAATTCAGGGGACACAGGTTCAATCCCTGGTCCAGGAAGATCCCACATGCCATGGGGCAACTAAGCCTGTGTGCCATTAAGCCCATGCACTGCAACTACTGAGCCTGTGTGCCACAACTACTGAGCCCATGAGCCGCAACTACTGAAGCCCACATGCTAGAACCCATGCTCTGCAACAAGAGAAACCACCTCAATGAGAAGCCTGTGCACCTCAAGGAAGAGTAGCACCCACTTGCCGCAGTGAGAGAAAGCCTGTGCACAGCAACAAAGACCCAACACAGCCAAATAATAATAATAATAAAGAAAAGAAAAGAAAAAAAAACAAGGTGATAAGATTGAACCTCATAAAAGGTGGTTTTCTATTTGTTTATGCAGTGGGCACATATTACATTCCTCTCTCTAGGCAACTGAACACTGTAAAAGAATAAAGTGATTGCAACTACATTAGCAGAAACAAATAGCTCTACTAGACAAGGTGCTTCAAGCTTGTTGACAGTTTCAGAGTTCTATCTGTAATCACACAATATTTGGGTGTATATTTAAAGGTAATATTTGCCCTATGTACTCCAGATACTTGAGTAAAAACAACTTGGAAGCTGTTCCTATTTTAAATTCCTAAGAAATTCGTTGTGTTCTCATTCACTATTAATGCTACTAAGGGTTATGCATGTGAATGCAAGGAAACAATAATTTCTTAATTATCAGATATTGATGTGTTGCTGTATTTTGAACACCAGGTCAGCACTTGTTTCACCTTGAAACAATCGGTGAGCTGAAAGAATTCTAAAACCACTTAACTATAAAGTAGAATTTGTTTTCTTAAATAATGTCAATGATAATGAAATATAGGCTCACATGGAGAAATCATTTTCATTTAATATTTTCATGTTTCTTGCATCTAATTTAAATGATAGTAGGATATTTATCTAAATTTATTTTGATGCTGTATAATGAGATGCAGTTCAAAGCAAAGCATTGATAAAAAGAGATGCTTGGATGTTCTTACAATCAGGATGGAAAAATGTGAACTCTATGAAAGTTTAAGGGAGACAGCAAGACTGCCACCATTTATTTAATTCCTGTAAAATATTAAGCATTGGGATCTCAGCTTTACATACATTATCTCATTTAATCGTCACATCATAGATAAAGTATTATAATCCTCAGGTTTATAGCAAATGATTCTGAGATTTTAGAAGCTTTATTGATCAAGAATGCTAAAGGAGGAAGTGGCAGTGCTGGGATTTAAATTTAGGTTGCCTCTAAAGCCCAAACTCTTAACTACTCAACTATCATACTTTGTTCAAAATATTACTGTAACTTTATGTTTTGGTGTTTTCTTCTCTTTTTCCCTGCGGATCGCGGGCCTCTCACTGCTGTGGCCTCCCCCGTTGCGGAGCACAGGCTCCGGACACGCAGGCCCAGAGGCCATGGCCCATGGGCCCAGCCGCTCCGCGGCATGTGGGATCCTCCCGGACCGAGGCACGAACCCACGTCCCCTGCATCGGCAGACGGACCTTTAAACACTGCACCACCAGGGAAGCCCCTATTATTGTAATTTTAAAATAAGCCCCTTTGTAAACTTTAGGTTCATTCTAAACAATATTATTATATAAATAGCCTTTTCATATTCAATAGTAATACATGGTTGTTAAATAATTAGATAATACAGAATGAAACTATCTAATCTTATCAGTGCTCAGTGTTCAATTACAGAGAACAGAATCTTTTTTTTTTTTTTGAGAACAGAATCTTTTCCACCACTCTAAACCAAAAGAGATTTTACTAAATACTAAATGGCTTACAGAATTATTGTAAAGAGTAAAGAGACAGATTCTAGGTTGTGCTGTCAGAAAGAATGCCGGAGCCATACCACAGGGAATTACTGATTCTTAAATGATTAGAAGTTAGAATTCAAAATAATGCCATCACTACCAGGACTGGGAAACTGTTCCACAATCTACTCTGTGCATTCTATACTACACAACGGCAAAATGGATGTCCCATGGTCAGCTTCTTGACAATCACATTACAAGTGACTCAACATTGGGACCCCTTTGATGATGTAGCAAAAAATCAAATGATTCTATGACTATGCTTGTGAGAAGAAATGGAAGTAACAAAAGTATATCTACTGCCTCACTTGCACCTTCCAAGTTTCCTGCAATAACATGGGGTTTGTGGGTGTTAAACAGATACAGAGCCCAAGCTTCAATGGAGCCTAAGGAATGGAATTTCTAACTTTCTAGTCTCTACAGAATAGGAAAGCATCTGAGAAGAGGTTGGAAGAGGTGTTGAGCACCAGCCATCATAGCTGCTAAGCCCATCTGACATAACCACTGTGAGCATTTGTTGCTTTTTCTTAATATTTATAAATCAGTAAGTTTGTGCATCTCTATAATCTGATTATTTTTTTATTGAATAGCTGAGTCATATTCAATTTTATGGATATACCACAATTGATCTAATAAATCCCCTATTTAGAAATGCAGACAGTTCCAACATTTTTAATATTACAAACAATGTTTCAATAAATATTTTTGTTGCTAAATCAGTGAACACATTTATAATATTTTCCTTAGGATAAAGCTTTAGAAGTGAATTTCTAAGTAAAGTATGCAATACTAATTTTAGAGAAATATATATCAATTTATCTTCTTACTAGCAGTGTACACAATTACCCATTTCACCCCCAAATCTGGCCTACATTGGGTCTTATCACTTTTTAAAAAAGATTATCATATTACTAAATTTTGTAGTTACTTGACTATTAATTAGGTGGGACTATTTGGGGGCTTACTTCTGGTATAAAGTCTTAGAAATAATTCTTGGTTTTAAAGAGGGCACAAAGAACAACGGTTTTCCAAATGTGGTCCCTGGACCAGCAGGAACTTAGAAATGCAAATTTTTATACCCCCACCTCAGACCTACTGATTCAGAAACTCTGAGAGTGTGGGCCAGGGTTTGTGTTTTAACGAACACTGCAGATGATTCTGATTCATGCTAAGCTTTGAGATCACTAATTTAAAAGATAATTAATGGCTACTCCTACATCCCTTTTTTAAATAAAAATGTTTTACACTTAAATTTAAATTCATTTATACACACATGATATAAAAATTTACAAAAATGACCATATCAGTCTTTTTTTTAGTGAAGTCTTTGAAATACACTCAAATTAATGGCAAGAATTTTAAAGTAGTAACCTCTATTTTTGTAAGCAAGAGATGCAAAGAAAATTATATTCTTATATGTTTCTGGTAGAAATGTGATTTTAAATGTGATTTCATATAGCAGAATTCTCTTCTTTGGGAACCTAGGTAATATAAATGAAATTTTCAGTATGTAAGGATCTAGGAAGTTCACTGCAACATACACCACGCACTGCTACAATATGTGTCACTGCATTATAGAGGGATCCATAGTGACGAATAACTAAAAGTAAAGTGAATTTCCATCAGTAGGGAAATTGCTGAATAAATTATGGTATATCATCACATTGAAAAATTTATTGTCACTTAAAATTAAAGCTACCCAGTTGAAGTGAAGGAATTTTCATTAATTACAGTTGGGTAAGAATACCTTTCTGGGTAATAGACAATGCTAGAACATCTGCTTATACATGTCTATCCATATACTTATTAAATCATATGAGAGAGGAGAAGAATGTGACAAGATGTATACTAAGTTCTTAAATTGTATAGCTATTGGGGGTAGTATTGGTTGCTAATGTGAATGGAGAGGTAGAGAAAGGTCATACTTTTATCATTATATGCTTTTATCAATACACCTGCCTCGTTTAATAGTCTTTTAATCTCATTTTCCTACCCCATAAGCATCTCATGAGGATAGGTGAGAAGCAGCAGCATACTGCAGTAGTTAAGAACCCAAATTCTGCAACCTTAAGGACTTACTCCAAATCTAGGTTCAACTACTAATGGCTATATCGCTTAAGGAAGGCAACTTTAACTCTCTGTGGCTCAGCTTTCTCATCTGTAAAGTGGGAAATAGCACCTATCTCATAAGTTTGTTGTGAGAATTAAGTTAATATATGTGAAAAGATTAAACTATGCCTGTCACTATTCTAAATGAGTTAATATATGAGTTACTATTTGCTTACAAAGTGTTTCGTTTTATTTATTTATAAATTATTAATTTATTTAATTAACATTACTATTAAATTAAAAATAAAATGTATAAAAGTCTTGACACAAAGCAGGTGCTCAAAAGTTAGAATTGTTCCTAAAATGCAAGTGACCACCTTCTTTCTTCTCAAAGGACATATTCCACTACTATCACATGCTCTTTCTTCTAACACCTATTCTCTCAACTTCCCTAGGAATATAACAGTTTATTAGTTTCTGCTATACTCTGGTGTTTCATTTCTTTTTTCTTCCAGTTTTATTGATATGTAATTGCCATACAGCATTGTGTAAGTTTAAAGTGTATGACATAATGATTTGACTTACATACATGATGAAATAATCACCACAATTGGTTTAGTGAACTTCCATCATCTCATATAGATACAGAATTAAAGAAATAGAAAAACATGTATGTTTTTCCTTATGTTGAGAACCCTAGGATTTACTCTCTTAATAGCTTTCATTTATAACTTACAGCAGTATTAATTATCTTTATCATACAGTACATCCTTAGTACTTATTTATCTTGTAACTGGAAGTTTGCACTTTCCGACTGCCTTCCTCCAACACCTCTTCCCCTCACCCTCTGCCTCTGCTAGCCACAAATCTGCTTTTTTTCTATGAGTTAGTTAGTTAGTTGGTTACACTTTGTTTCTGAATTGTAATTGACCTTCAACACTATGTTTGTTCCTAGCCCATAACATAGTGATTCAATATTTCTGTACATTTTTAAATGATCAACATAATAAGTCTAGTTGTCATATGTCACCATACAAAGATATTACATAATTATTGATTATATTCCCCACACTGTACATTTCATACCTGTCACTCATTTTTCTGGTAACTGAAAGTTTGTACCTCTTGATCTCCCTCACCTATTTCTCTCCTTTCTCCATACCCCTCCCCTCTGGCAACCAATGTTTCTTCTCTCTAACTGTAGTTCTGTTTCTGTTTAGTTATGCTTGTTCATTGGTTTTGTTTTTTAGATTCCACATATAAGTGAAATCATACAGTATTTGTCTTTCTGAGTCTGACTTATTATACTTAGTATACTACCATCTAGGTCCATCTATGTTGTTGCAAATGGCAAGATTTCATTATTTTTCATGGCTAAGTAACATAACTATATATATATATATTCATTTATTGATGTGCACTTAGGTTGCTCCCATATCTTGGCTATTGTAAATAATGTGCAATGCACAGGGGTGTATATATCTTTTCTAATTAGTATTTTCATTTTCTTTAGATAAATACCCAGGAGAGGATTTGCTAGATCATAAAAATAGTTCTATTTAATTTTCTTTAGCTCTATTTTTAATTTTTTTGTGAAACCTCCACACTGTTTTCCATAGTGGCTGCACCAATTTACATTCCTACCAGCAGTGCACAGGGTTTCCTTTCCTCTACATCCTCACCAACTTATTTATTCATTTGTTTGTTTATTTATTTATAATACCATTCTAACAGGTGTGAGGGGATATCTTACTGTGGTTTTGATTTGAATTTCTCTGATTAGTGATGTTGAGCAGCTTTTTATGCGTTTATTGGCCATCTGTCTGTCCTCTTTGGAAAAATGTCTATGCGGATATTCTGCCCATTTTTTAAATTGTTTTGTTTTTTTTTTTTTGACGTTAAGTTGTATGACTTCTTTGTATATCTTGGATATTAAACCCTTGTTGGATATATCATTTGCAAGCATCTTCTCCCATTCAGCAGGTGGTCTTTCCATTTTGTTGATTGTTTTCTTCATTGTGCAAGAGCTTTTAAGTTTGATGTAGTCCGATTTGCTTATTTTCCCTATTGTTTCCCTTGCCTGAGGAGACACAGCCATACAAATATTGCTAAGACCAATGTTAAAGAGCATACTGCCTACATTTCAGGTCTTACATTTAAATCTTTAATCCATTTTGAGTTTATGTTTGTATATGGTGTGCAAAAGTTTGATTCTTTCACAAGTAGCTGTCCAGTTTTCCCAATATCATGTATCGAAGAGCCTGTCTTTTCCCCACTGTATATTCTTGACTACTTTGTCATAGATTAGTTGCCCATATAACTTTGGGTTCATTTCTGAGCTCTCTATTCAGTTCCATTGATCTATGTGGCTGTTTTTGTGCCAGTACTGTTTTGATGGCTACAGCTTTGTAGTATATTTTGAACTCAGGGAGCATTATACTTCCTGTTTTGTTCTCCTTTCTTAAGATTGTTTTGATTACCTGGGGTCTTTTGTGTTTCCACACAAATTTTAGATTATTTTTTCTAGTTCTGTGAAAAATGTCCTTGGTATTTTGATATGGATTGCACTGAATCTGTAGATTGCTTTGGGTAGCATGGTCATTTTAACAACATTTTTTCTAATCCATGAGCATGACATATCCTTCCACCTGCATCACCTTTCATTTCTTTCATCAGTTTCTTATAGTTTTCCAAGTACAGGTATTTTACCTCCCTACTTAGATTTATTCTTTTTAATAAGATTGTAAATGGGATTATTTTCTTAATTTCTCTTTCTGATAGTTCATTGTTAGTGTGTAGATTTCTCTATATTAAATTTGTATCCTGCAACTTCACTGAATTCATTGATGAGTGCTAGTAGTTTTTTTTAATGATTTCTTTAGGATTTCTATGCATAGTATCACGTCACCTGCAAACACTGAGAGTTTTACTTTTTCCTTTCATTTGGATTCTTTTAATTTCATTTTATTGTCTGACTGCTGTGGCTAGGATTTCCAATACTATGTTGAATAAAAGCGTGAGCATTCTTATGTTCTTCCTATCTTAGAGGAAATGCTTTCAACTTTTTACCATCAGATATAATGTTAACTGTGGGCTTATTGTATATGGCCTTTATTATGTTGAGGTATGTTCACTCTATATCCACTTTGTTGAGAGTTATTATCACAAATGTTTAATTTTGTCAAAAGCTTTTTCTGCAACTATTGAGATTATCATACAATACTTATTCTTCAGTTTGTCAATAGTGTATATCACATCGAATGATTTGCATATATGAAACCATTCTTGCATCCCTGGGATAAATCCCATTTGATCATGTTGTATCATCCTTTTAATGTATTGATGAATTTGGTTTGCTTATATTTTGTTGAGGATTGTTGCATTTAGGTTAACCAGTGATATTTGCCTGTAATTTTCTTTTTTGTGTGACATCCTTGTCTGGTTTTGATATTGGGATGGTGCTGTCCTCATAAAATGAGTGTGGAAGCATTCTTTCCTCTGCAATTTTTTGAAATAGTTTGAGGTTAGGTGTTAACTTTTCTCTAAATGTTTGGTAGAATTCATCTGTGTGGCCATCAGGTCCTGGACTTTTATTAGTTGGAAGTTTTTTTTGATTACCAATTCAATTTCATTACTGGCCATTGGTCAGTTCATATTTTCTATTTCTCCTGATTCAGTTTTGGGCTATTGTACATTTCTTGAAATTTGTCCATTTCTTTTTGGTTGTCCATTTTATTGGTGTATAATTGATCACAGTAATCTCTTATGATCTTTGTATTTTTGTGGTCATGGTTATAACTTCTTTTTCATTTATGATTTTATTGATTTGCGCTCTCTCTTTTTTATTGATGAGTCCTGATAAAGGTCTATCAATTTTGTTTATTTTTTTTCAAAGAACCAACTCTCAGTTTCACTGATCTTTTTTTATTCTTTTTTTTTTTTTAGTCTCTACTTCATTTATTTCTTCTGTCATCTTTATAATTTCTTTCCTTCTACTAATTTTGGGTTATGTTTGTTCCTCTTTTTCTAGTCCCTTTAGGTTTAAGGTCAGGTTATTTATTTGAGATTTTTCTAGTTTCCTGATATAGGTTTTTATTACTATAAACTTCCCTCTTAGAACTGTTTTGCTGGGTCCCATAGATTTTGGATCATTATGTTTTCTTTTTCATTTGTCTCCAAGTATTTTTTTATTTCCTCTTTGTTTTCTTCAGTGATCCATTGGTTGTTTAGTAGCATATTGTTTAGCCTCCACGTTTGTGTTTTGTGCAGTTGTTTTTTTTTTGTAGTTTATTTCTAGTCTCATAGTGTTTTGATCAGAAAGGATGCTTGATATGATTTCAGTCTTCTTAAGTTTACTGAGACTTGTTTTATGGCCTACCATGTCGTGTATCCTGGAGAATGCTCCATGTGCACTTGAAAAGAATGTGTATTCTGCTGCTTTTGGATGGAATATTCTCCTCTCTCTGTCTCTGTCTCTCTCTGTCTCTCTCTCTCTATATATATTCCATCTTGTGTAATGTATTGTTTAAGGCCAGTGTTTCCTTATTGATTTTTTGTTTGGATGATCTGTATTGATGTAAGTGGGGCGTTGACGTCTCCTATTGTGTTACTGTCATTTTCTCCCTATGTCTGTTAATATTTGCTTTGTATATTTAGGTGTTCCTCTGTTGGGTGCATATATATTTACAATTATCAAATCTTCTTATTGGTTCAATCCCATTATCACTATGTAATGTCATTCTTTGTCGCTGGTTAAAGTCTTATTTTAAAGTCTATTTTGTCTGATATAAGTATTGCTACCCCACCTTTCTTGTTGTTTCCATTTGCATGGAATACCTTTTCTACTGTGGTATTTCTGAAACAGGTAATTAAAGACTTTTATTTCTGATAACTAGAAAGAAGGCAATAGGGCTAACAAATGACATACATTAAGTTATTCATTCATTCATATTTATCAAATGACTGTTACTGCTGGCACAGCACAAGGCAATTGGAAAAGAGCAGTAATGAATGAAGAAAAGTTCTCTATGTACTAGAGTTTATATCAAATTAATTATTCAATTTAAATTATGACATAGAGAATAAAAAGAAAGCACAAAGTCAAAGAATTCAGTAGAGAACAAAGAAAATAGGCAGAGGTCAAGTCAGGTAGGGCTTTACAGGCCATATGCAAGGTATTCTATATATCTAAAGCACAATGGGAAGGCAATGGGATGACATAATCAGAACTTTCCTTTTAAACAGTTAAACATGATGGATTGAAGATGTGTTTTCCTGCCCCTCTTGAAATGACACTGAAATGACAATACAGCAATGAAAGGCTATAAATCTAATAGGACAAAAAGAATAGGAGAGGACACAGGAGTTGACAAAAAATGTCAATAGCTTTACAAGATAGAAGAAGGTGGAGTAGTAACTGCCTTCCTGAGTAGAGGGAGATTAAACCTCTAGAGGCAGATAAAAAATGAGAAGTTAGTGCACCACCTCACAGAGCCTCAGAAAAATGCAAATATGAAGATACTTGTACTGATTCTGCAGAAGTTGGGGGTAGGGTGAAAGGCTAAAAAAGGTGGGGTTAGGAGTTAGTGTAATTCTCTAAGTGTCTTGAGGCTCAAGTCTGCACCCATAAAATTCTTATGGTCAGGTGACTACACTTCTCCAATCTTGCAAATAAAAGTGTTTTTCCCTGGAGATAGAAAGGCTCCAGAAACAAGACAATAGGATTTCAAGAGGGCAGATTGAGGCACGAGAAAAAGGAGGGTTAAGTAAAAGCAGACAGACTTTAATTATTATCCCACATCTCTAATGAAAGATTAGATAGTCCTTCTCTGATATTTTGGGATGCTCCACTTCAAAAGTACGCTGAATCATCCTTCAGTGAAGCTCACTGGTTGTAAGCCTTATTAATGCATTTCAACTCCATATTATAGTGTTCTTAAATAGAAATAGAGAGCATTTACATCTAGTCATTTTTATCAGCAGACACCTGAGAAAATCCCACAACATGAAAAACAACAAATAAACAAACAAACAAAAGTTATTCAGGGACACATAGTTTTACAGGCAGAAGCCCTGTGTGTCTCCCTTTGCCTGGCAAAACAATAAAGCTATCTTTTTCTACTTCACCCAAAACTCTGTCTCCAAGATTTGATTTGGCACCAGTGTACAGAGAGGCTGAGCTTTGGGTAACGGTTTTGGCAACCATGAAGGGACCAACTTGGGGATGGTTCCAGGGGTGTCCCTGAAGGCCAGATCACCTTGGACCCTTGCCTGGAAAGGCTGAGCCCCAATCATACCCTGTCCAACACTCCAGCAGCTGGACACTGAGGTTGGAATAGATGATGGAAGAGGGACAGCCCTAGCAGCTGCACTTTTGCCTTGAGGATGTTCCTCTCTTCCTCCTGCCTGGACCACCCTAGACTTCCTCCTCCAAGAAATTATTTTGGGGAAGCAGAAAAGATAGCATCTTATGTTGTGACCTCTGCCAGAATCTGGGTCTCCCCTCACCTGGAAACTTCCTTACATCCCTCCAAAGCTGGCAGAAAAGATGCTGCTGAAAGTGTGAAAAAGAGCAATGACCTGAGCAGCAGCTTGAAGAAAAATGGAAGGGACTCTATGATGTTCTTATTACTAGTCAAGCTTCTCTAAAATTGCATGGAGTAAAACTGTGGGTACATCACACTGGAGTAAGAAGATTACCAGAGACGAACCAGCCAAGCCTGCCTACAGCCAGTGAGCAGACTCCCAAGAAGCAGACATCTCACCCTTTGTGAAATTGTTTGTTTTGACAAATGGAATGAAAGTTCTGTTTTCTTATCCTTTCTCATACCTTTTACTACAAAACTATAGATTCATATACTGATTCTTTCAATAATTTTAACTGCTAGATATGTGGTCAGCTTCCTATTTCCAGGTCTTCAGGATTGCCTTAATGGGTTTTCCCCATACAGGGAATGGTTTGAAAACAACTGGCTCTAAGTCTCTCCAAAGTGCCAAGCCTGGACTAGGTTTCAGGGCTTATTCCTAAGGGACTGAGATCTTAATCATATAAGACTTAGATCTGGGACTTGGAACTCAAATACTTCTAATTCAGTATCTATTCCTCCAAATTTAGGCAGGACTACACCGCATCTCAGCAGGAAGTAGTCACAGCAGTCATCACCCCATTCCCTCAAAGATTTGGGAAAGATAAAACTGAAATGGGGATTAAAATCAAGTCCCCCTAAAACCAACTTCCTCTGCCGAGTTTATGATTAACATCTCTATTATTCAAAATGACTGTTTCCTTTCTTGTCCAACATCTGTTCTCCTCAAGATTGAGGAGTATCAAAGAAAAGGGGGTAATGAAACCAAGTGGGGCCCTGTGGGGCTCCTCGGCATGGAGGCCTTTTTGTCCCCCATTTCTTTGTAGGCAAGACTCCAGCCTCCATGACTTTCCCTGAGTTCCAAAGGGCAGATTCAAGCAGATGCTAATCAAGAGAGGAGCAGCCAAGAAACCACCTTAGGCAAGATTAAAGGGACCAGAGTAGCTCATCAAGATTAGGAGACAGACCACCTGAGATGAGATTAAGAGAGTACGTTAGTCAGAGTTCTCTAGTGACAGAACAAATAAATTTCAGAGGTAGTAAAATTTTTGGATGGAAGAACCCCTGGATGATCATTTACTAAAATGAGAGTGTAATAGATGACAAGCCATTGTTTTGCAAATAATTAATGGATAATTCTAGGTCTCTCATTTGATCTGCATGAATTTTGGTTTATTGACATACCAGTTTCACAAAATGAAAGCACAGCTCGAAGTCCAAATCCCTATTTGTAGTTTTCTTTTTTCTCTTTTCTATTGAGGGAATGGTATTCTTTAATCCACACTTTTGGTATTTTAATACTTAAATTGCTACAGTTCATGATACACTAAAATGTGGTGATCATTTCACAATGTACACATAAATCATTATGTTGTACATCTTAAACTTATTCAATGTTATATATCAATTATATCTCAATAAAACTAGAGCAAAAAGAAGTTATTCAGAGGGAAAAGACACAAGACAGAAGCAGTGAAAGAAAGTTAAATATAACAGTTAACATGGTCCGAAGAAAAGTACAGACTATATGTCCATGAAATAAGAAACAAAAACAATCAATAAAAAGTATGGGGCCTTCCCTGGTTGCGCAGTGGTTAAGAATCCACCTGCCAATGCAGGGGACATGGGTTCGATCCCTGGCCCAGGAGGATCCCACATGCCACGGAGCAACTAAGCCCACGCGCCACAACTACGGAGCCTGCATGCTAGAGCCCGCAAGCCACAATTACTGAGCACGTATGCCACAACTACTGAAGCCTGCGCGCCTAAAGCCCGAGTTCCACAACAAGAGAAACCACTGCAATGAGAAACCTGCGCATGGCAACGAGGAGTAGCCCCCGCTCGATGCAGCTAGAGAAAGCCCACGCACAACAACGAAGACCCAACACAACCAAATAAATAAATAAAATAAAGATACGTGTTTCCCAAATCGCCCTTCCACTGAATATTGGAGGTTTGTGTAAAAAAAAAAAAAGTATGCATATCTTAAAACTATAATAGCTGAAATTGTAGAAATTTAATAGAAAGTTCATAAAAGAAAGTCAAGCGTACAGATAGCCAATAGGCACATGAAAAGATGCTCAATATCACTAATTACCAGAGAAATGCAAATCAAAATTACAATGAGTTATCACCCCACATAGTTAAGAATGTCCATCATCAAAAAGTCTACAAATAATAAATGCTGGAGAGGGTGTGAAGAAAAAAAAACCCTCCTACACTGTTGGTGGGAATGTAAATTGGTGCAGCCTCTATGGAGAACAGTATGAAGGTTCCTTAAAAAATTAAAAATAGTTACCATATGATCAAGCAATCCCAATCCTGGGCATATATCCAGATAAATCTCTAATTCAAAAAATACAAGCACCGCAATGTTCATAGCAGCACTATTTACAATAGCCAGGACATGGAAGTAACCCAAATGTCCATCAACAGATGAATGGATAAAGAAGATGTGGTACATGTCTACAATAGACTACTACTCAGTGATAAAAAAAGAATCAGATAATGCCATTTTCAGCCACATGGGTGGACCTAGAGATTATTATACTAAATGAAGTAAATCAGACAGAGAAAGACAAACTTCATATGATATCACTTATATGTGGAATCTAAAGTATGATACAAATGAACTTATTTATAAAACAGAATCAGGGCTTCCCTGGTGGCGCAGTGATTGAGAGTCTGCCTGCCGATGCGGCGGACACGGGTTCGTGCCCCGGTCTGGGAGGATCCACATGCCGTGGAGCGGCTGGGCCCGTGAGCCATGGCCGCTGAGCCTGCGCGTCCGGAGCCTGTGCTCCGCAATGGGAGAGGCCACAGCGGTGAGAGGCCCGTGTACCACAAAAAAAAAAACAAAAAAAAAAACAGAATCAGACTCACAGATATAGAAAACAAATTTATGGTTACCAAACAGGAAAGGGGGAGGATAAATTAGGAGTTTGGGATTTGCAGATATGAACTACTGTATATAAAATATATAAACAACAAGGTCCTACTATATACTACAGGGAACTACATTTAATAACTTGTAATAACCTATAATAGAAAAGAATATGAAAAAGAATATATATATACACATACATATATCTGAATCACTTTGTTGTACACCGGAAACTAACATAACATTGTAAATCAACTATACGTCAATTTTCTTTTAAAAAAAAGAAAATAGGGCTTCCCTGGTGGCGCAGTGGTTGAGAGTCCGCCTGCTGATGCAGGGGACACGGGTTTGTGCCCCGGTCCGGGAAGATCCCACATGCTGCAGAGCGGCTGGTCCCGTGAGCCATGGCCGCTGAGCCTGTGTGTCCGGAGCCTGTGCTCCGCAATGGGAGAGGCCACAACAGTGAGAGGCCTGCGTATCGCAAAAAAAAAAAAGAAAGAAAAGAAAGTCAAGGAAATTTCCCAAAATTTCAACTGCAAAGAGTAGGGGGTGGTAGAGATGGAAAGCAGAAGAATAACAAAATAAAAGATTCAATCCTGGTGGTCCGAAATCCAACATAAAGGAGTTCTAGACAGATGCAAGAAATAGAAAGAAATAGAAAAATAGAAAGCAAAGGATTATCAAAGGAATAAATCAATAGAATTTCTCAAAATTGAGTCTCTGAAATGTTCACTGAATATCTGTCAGGATAAATGAAAACGTGAACACAATGGAAAAGAGAAGACACCAAATCTTCCAGAATGATGAATCAGATTGATTAAAATAGAATAGGAGCCAGAATAGAATAGGACTTCTCAATAGCAATACCCATGCCTGCAAGCCAGAAATCTGGTCATCATCATCACCACTTGGGTGTGAATGACAATGCCATTCTCCAAATTAAGAAATATAGAAAAGGCTCAAGCATGTACAGGAAGTTAGAATTGGGCCCTTATGAACCTGAGCTACTATAGAACACAGAAAAGGAATGTGGTAAAGATTTAAGTAAATTAAAATGTAATATTTGCCTCTGATCTTCATTTTCAGAGTGAGCTCAGCTGTTTTGATATTTGCTCACTCTCTTACTTCCTGTCTTTGGGGTCAAGTAATATTTGAAATTATTTGAATGAAAAAAAATGTTGACTGCCATATCAGTAAACAAAGGGTGTTGCAGCCATCAAGCCATCACACTGCAGCCACCCCAAAGGTGAGCCTTTGAGGGAACTCAGGATAGAAACAGAATGCCTGCCATTAAGCAGTCAATCACTGCAGCAATCCTTGCAAAGGTGCACCCTGAGGAGACTCAGGATGGGAAAGCACAGGATATTGGACCCACATAGTTAAGGTGCATATCAAAGGAATGATTTCAATGAGCCCAGACTCTTGCATCTTCCCATATATAGAAAAGTGCTAAATTCCTTAACTTAAGCTATCTGGTTTTCTTTAACAGTAATCTTTTTATGTTCAGACTACCTGGTTTTTGTTGCAAAAACTCCCATATATCCTGAATCCTCCCTTACCTTTTTGGAGTGGTCCCTCAGAGTGATCTAAGAGTCCTGTCTCCCAGGCTTGGGCTTGAATTCCTCAGAAAATCCACCAAATAAAACGTAACTCTCAACTTCTAGGTTGTGCTTTTTTTTTTTCAGTCGACGATAGTTTCAGGAATGATTCACAAGTTCCCCTTACCTCAGGTAGATCTCTACCTAAGAAGTTAACTCCCTCTCCTCCATATTTTGAAAGGGGTATGGGAAGAGGAAAAAGAAAGAATTGGAAAAGCATTGAGTAAGCAGGGATATCAGGGAGTACTGAATGTCCAAAATTACCACTCAAGAGGCTAGTTTAGCTTACACAGGAATTCTCATAGGATCTTCCCCCCCAAACCAATTCCTCCTCTACTTAATGCAAAGGTCACTCAGAATGAAACTGTGACAAAGACCCTTACAGCCTGTACTTTTTGACTATCAATGTCTCACATTAGCACAGCAAATGGTGTTCAGTGTCAGCCTAACCTGTTCTCCCGTTCCTTACTACTTTAGCAACTCCTTCAGAGTGTTGGTGAGGAAGTATATGAAAATCTGTATTGCATGGTTTATTAGGCTCTTATTAAAATAGTTGGCAAAGAAATTTAAAGACTGTGAGTTTAAATTCTTGTCATCTTATCCTTAATCATTGAAAAAAAAATGACTTTCACTGCAGTTTCTACTTTCCCAAAACTCTTACCTGAGCTTTAATAAGTGACATAAAATCATGACTTGACCCACCTGTTAATGAACTGTGAGATGGCCTAAAGATGCCATCTCTAGATGGCCTAAAATAAATCAAATCCTTATGGTATTAATTTTAGAAGAAAGCAAAAATATTTCAGAAAAATGAATTCAGAAAAATGAATATCCAAGTGAAATTAACTCTGCTTGTTGTGGAAACACAGCAGTAGGAATAGTAATAAACAACCAAATAGTAGGAACAGCATAAACAAATACCAGGAAAGTTATTTTCAGAATTTGCTTACTTAATAATATTTAACACTGAAATCAAACATAAGAGGGTCATTAGAGAGACATTCTGCCTTACCCCACATAAGCAAGTAAGTAGTATAAAATCACTGATTTGGTCATCCCACACAAGAGCTCATATAGTAAATATGAAAACACAGCATTACATTACAAGTTGTTTCATATGGGTCTGTCTAGAGTGTGGAGGACTGGAGGGCAAGGACAATTGGAAAGGGCCTTACTAAAATCTGTTACAGCAGGACCCTGAGGGGCCTTCCTGAGTACAGAATCTCCTCTCTGCCCCCAATTTCTTGATTGTAAAAAAAAAGGCATTAGTCTTCAAGGTCTTCACTGAGTTCCAAAGAGAAGGCTCAAGCAGTTAATGATTAGGACAATAGAGTCACAGGACTGCTAGTTCCTCCTGAAGATAGATATACAATCTGATGTGTATCTTTGAGTTATTCTGTAGAAACTAAGACACCCCCCCCCCACCAAGGTGGAGGATGGTGACTACATGCTCACCACAAGCATGTAGGCCCCAGACTGGTTGGAACCAGAAGGTTGAGGTTTCCAAAACATCAGCCTATTACCTCACCATCAACCAATCAGAAGAATGTCCACAAGCTGATCACAAAACATATGACCTTCTTTCCTAACACTGTCTTTAAAAACCCTTGTCTAAAAGCCATTTGAGCATAAGCTGCCTGTTCTTCTTGCTTGGTGCCCTGCAAATAAATCCTTACTTTGCTGCAAACACCCACTGTTAGAGTTTGGCTTTCTGTAACATGGGCACAGGAGCCCTTGTTCAGTAACACTTATCTTTAAACATAGTGGATATTCAAGATTTTTTTAAATGACAGTGAAATTATTTCTTTAGTCAATCTGATCTAAAAAAATCCCCAAATCGATGTGCATTAAAAAAAAAAAGGAAATGAAGCCTGCAGATTTTACTTTCTCTTAATTCATGATAAAAATAGTCCTAGTTATACCAATTGTCCTATGAATCAGGTCAAAATGATTCAACTAATAAATGCTCCCTCCTGGGATGTTATGCTGAATATTTATAGTAAGCTTCACCAGTGTTCTTACAGAGGAAATAATTTATCACAAACTGTCAAACAGTTTAAAATAAAACAATCTATTCTACAGGAGCAAAACCTGCTGCCCCAAAATGTCTCTTTGGCATGTAGATTATTTTGAGCTGAAAACAACAGTACCAAAAAGACTCAGGAAGAAAACTTCAACCTTCCTCCTAGCTGCCTAAAAATATGTAGATAGAGTTGTCCAGGAAGGGAGCTATCATCATAGGTAACTATTGTATGAACTAGATGTGTAGACTGGGAGGAACCTAGCAAGGTCTCTTTGTTAAAATTTCTCTTGTCTCCATGTTGCCGAGAACACACTTGTTTACCAAGCATTTGCTTTCCCATCTCCATGTGAATTGCCTTCCTCCCCTTCCAGGTACCAAACCACTACCCCCAACACCGTTTTTTGCCTTTAGCTGAAGAGGGCTTTTAAGGTGAGGGCTGCAGCCATTTTGGTGAGTTACTCATTTTTCCTGAGTCTCTCCCACTGTATACATGTTATATATATATATTTTTTTCTCCTGTTGATTTGTTTCAAATCAATTTAATTCTTAGACCAGCCTGAAGAATCAAGATGGGTAGGGGGAAATTTCTTCCTCCTCAACAAGAACAAATTCAGGATATTCCACTTCTAAAGTAAAGAATCCTTACCTAACAAAGGTTAAATCAATCTTCAGGTTATAATATGGGATCAAACTCTGCCTGAAAACAATTTAAAAGCAATGTAAATGCATTTCCTGTAAACTTGTGGCACGTGTTTATTAGCATTATTTTGTAGCTTTAGCTCCATTAGTGATTATCACTCATTTGCATTAGAGAATTATGAGTCCAAGCCCCTCAGTCATCTTCTCGACTGAGATAAACACCTGAAAACATTTCCTCAGGTTAAGCAGTTGTGTGTGTGACAGATTTGAAATTAACCCTCCTCCCCTTTAACAACTGTGGCTTGTCTTTTTCAGTATTTAAGTCACTTGAAAGGGTGATAAACGGGTTCAGGTTATGCAGTCTCAATTGCCAATTCCAGATTAGTGGACAGAATCCTAACTGAATATTAATAGAAATAACATATTTTGTTTTGTGATCTCCTAAGTTTAATAAAGAAAAAAATCAAAAAGGCAATAAATTAAAATTTGACTATTCAGTTTGTTTATGCATAAAGAAAAACTGAACTGGGTAATCAGTAAATGCACCTCATGGTGAATTTCACTACTAGTAATAAAAAGACCTCTTGGGTTGAATATTCTGTCTCTAAACAATCATAGTTAGAAATCATTTTTAAAATGCTTTCCTGGGATGTCTTCTTTCTATAGACATCTAGTTTTATTACTCATCTACTCGTTTTTTCAATTTAACTTTTTCAGTTTGTTTTCAGTTGTAATGACTTTTCAGAAAAGTAGAACCGGATAGAACACATCCGTAGTCACGTTGAAGAGAAGAGGGGATTGGGGTACGGAGGCTGAAAAAGGTACAGAGAAAACCAAGATTTCTCGCCCTCCTGTGCCCCTAGAAGAGCATCCCCAGCCTCCGCAGGACGACCCAGCAGGGGAGCCGGGCCGCCCCTCCCCCATGGTCTCCCCCTTCCCCCGGGGACTAAAGAAGGGGGACGGCGCGTTCTATTGGGGGTCACCGGGCCGGCGCCAGGCTGCTATTGGAAGCGCCCCCGTCAGGCACCCGCCAGAAACACAAGCGCTGCAGCAGTCGAGGGCTTTAGTTTTTTTACGTCCCCCGCCCCCTCCCCTCCGCACTCCATGCTGGGTCTCTCTCCAGCTCGCTTGGGCTCCTTCGCGCCGCGTGAGAGTTGGCAAAAACCTCGCAGCCGCCGCTGCCGCCTCCGCCTCGCCCCGATTACCGCCCCAGCCTCTCCCCCTTCTCCCGAGCCCTCCGCTCCCGCCATGGGGCCAACATGGGGCTCCTAAATTGCCGCCTTTTAGCTGCGCGCTCTCCGGCCAAAGTCCTCGAGGGCCGGTTATGGTTTACGGCGCTAGAGGGGCCAGCACAGAGGTAACGGGAAGGGGAAAGGACGGCTAATTGGGGGAAACAAGGCCAAACGATGAGTTTCCAAAAGGAGGACGGAGTGAGCAGCCTGTGCCAGAAGGCGCTGCATATCGTCACCGAGCTGTGCTTCGCGGGCCAGGTGGAGTGGGAGAAATGCTCGAGCATCTTCCCCACGGACAGGGGCAGCCAGGGCGGAAGTAGCACAGGTAATTGGGGGAGGGCTCCGCTCGCGACCTCCCAGTCGTCTGGGACCCGCGTCCTCTCGGCTCTAAGCTCCCGGGTCCTGAGCCTTCAGTGCGGCGCCGGCGCATCTTTGGGACGCCGCGCTTTCCTATCCTACCTCTCTCCTTCCTTCTGGTCAGCTCCTGGTGACTTCCAGCGTGGACTCTTCGGGTTTTGTCTCCTCGCCTCCATCTGCCCGGCTTCTTCCACTTCTCTGGTCCACTCCATACCCGCCGGCGCCGTCTCTCGCTCCCAGGCGCCTGCACCCCCTCTCTCTGAGCTTTCCCACGCCTCCGATCTCCCTCCCGGAGTGGAGGGGCGAGCGCGAGCGGCGGCGTCCGACCATTAGCCGAGCGCTGCCCTCGGGGGCCATTCGCCACCCGGACTCTGGTTGCCCTAGCTTGTCCCGTGGGTGGTGGGTCGCGGCTTGGGGAGGGGGCCAGGCGGAAGAATCCGGGCGTGGACGCAAAGAGCCGCGTTGGAAATGGGGCTGCCTTGGCCCCCGAGAGCAGAAAGGATCCCTGCAGGGATAACCCGCGGCCGCAAGCTGTCTAGCATTTGACAGTGTGCAAAGCCCTTTAATACATATGACTTTATAGGGCTTCTTGACAACGTTGGCCCAACAGCAGGGATTATGGATCCCATTTTTGACGCGACAGGTAAGGCTCAGCGCACATACAGATTTACGTGGAACAGAGGCAAAGGGTTATAAATCCTTTCTACACATGTGCTCATATACCCCCCAACACAGGCACCCTCTCTGCTCCTTCAAGAAACTTGGGGGAAAAAACGGGGTGGGGTGGAGGAAACACATCGACCTTCAGAAATCTGGAGGTGGAAAGAAGTCTCAGGTGACAGATTTTTCTCAAAGGGGTGTGGGGAGCGTATCAGAGCCACTGTTTTGGTCATGCTTGGGGGAAAGGGTTTTTTACGACCTGCGCTATGTGCAGCCTGTTGTGCTGTTGACGCGGGCGAGATGGATTCCGGGAGTTGCTGGCCGCGTGGCTTTAAGAGTCCCTTGTGAGAGGGTCAGTTGTTGCTTTGGGAGAAGAACACTGGTTGGGGATTTTCGTCATCGGGCTGGAAGGTTATCATTCCTTCTGTAGGGTCTTGTTTCTTTCCCCTTACTTTCCCGTCATTTTAGTCACCTGACAGGGCTTCGTGGGTTGAGGGTAACCAAGGCAACAGGTAAGAGCTGGACCGTAGCTCAGTGTGGAACGTGACGGTGGAGAGCTCTGTGCTGGGGAGGAGGCAAAGAGGGCACGGTTAGTGATCCCCTCATCCACTACCACCAAAGACAAAGGGAGAGGGGATGGAGGTGGAGGAGAGATGTGGTTTAGTCTTCGCCTACCATTATTTAAGTGGAATATTTGCACTCTTAAAATTCTCTGATCTTGGCAATAGGAACCACGAGAGGCTTCTGTATGCACTTGGCAGAACCTGAGGAGTTGTTGCTATTTGGACCCTGGAGCGGAATGATACTTAATTGCTTCGGTACATATTCTGGAAACGTAGACATTTTGTGAATTTTTATAAACACAACAGAGTCTTCCATTTGTTCATCAGGTGTTAAATTGCTAGGAATGTATGAAACTCAACTACTATTGGAAGGCACTGGGTGAACATTGTGTATATGCTTGTCTTGTGTATGGTAGCTAAGCATGAGATAAACACTCAAAATAGAGTGAACTTAAAATCCTGTGTGGTGAATGGATAAGTTGCTCTGAAATGTCTTTGATGATACACTTGCTAAAGATAAGACTAAGAGAAGGAGGTGAAGTGAAAGAAATGAGAGTATTTAAGTTTAAAGATCTGTACTTTGGTCATTTAGCATTTGATACTGTGGATAAAACTACTGATTTCCACCACCACCCCACCACTACCCCTTGTGATCATACACAAAATAGTGGTTTCCTGGGTCTCAAATTGATTGATAATGAGGAAAATTTGAAGGTTGGAAAACAAACTAGCTCTTAAATCTTTATAAATACACAATTATCAGCTTAAGGTAAAGCACAGTATATGAATTGTAGAAAGGGTTCTGAGCCCGTCCTAAGCACTACAAGAAGTAGTTGTAATCCTAATTCCTTTTGGACTTTCCCCTGGGAACAAAAAGTGGACAAAACATAGTCTAAAACAATTACATGGATATTTTTCTGCCCTTAGGGGAAAATATGTACTATTCAAATGGGGTATTCAATTTAATATATGAATATTTGTTCAATGGCTGTCACTAGAAAAGACATCCTACTAGGTTGTGTATGAGATATAAAGATTCACAAGATTGCTTTACATTTTCTATTTGTAAATCTATGCAACAATTAGAAGTACAATACTTTAATCTGCAAATATACTCCCAATACCAATATATATCTATGAAACGGATCAAAGATTATTTACCAAGTCTTTAACTATATTAATTAGCCACTCAGCTTCACTTTGTTCTTTAAAGTAAACTTTCTTATAACTTACGTACTTGTGTCCTTTATTAAAGATCCCTACGTAAACACACTTACAGTAGGCGAGCCTTCTACTCACTGTTTGTTTAAAGAGAAACACATTATTGGTAGGAGGACATGGACATTGAATGGTACAGTGGTTTTTTACTTTCAGCACTGCCCAGATGGTGTCAGGTATTCTAAGGTTGCAGTGACAATTGCAAGCTTCCAGATTGTGTATATTTTTAGATTCCTTCATATAAGTGTAAAGGCAGAGAAGTGCAGGTGTAGTCCTCCTTTGGTCTCCATGGGGGATTTGTTCTAGGAGCCCCCACAGATAACAAAATTTGTGATGCTCAAGTTCCTTATATAAAATGATGTAGTATTTGCATGTAACCTACAGCGCTTCCTCCCATATACTTTATATCATCTCTAGATTACTTTTAATACCTAAATCAATGTAAATGATTATGTAAATAGTTGTAAATACAATGTAAACATAATGTAAATAGTAGCCTGTGTAACAAATTCAAGTTTTGGTTTTTTGAACTTCCTGGAATTTTTCTTTTTTTAAAAAATATTTTCAACCTGTGGTTGCTTGATCCCATGGATATGGAACATGGATACAGAGGGTTGACTGTAATCCTAAAGTTATTCTACCTTAAAGAAGTCATGAATCATATATATAAATAAGATATTCTCCTAATGTTTTCTTTAATGCCAGTAAGGAGCAGCTTCACCATTCTCTTTACCATTTACTACTACAGCAGTAGCAGAAGCAGCAGCAGTGTTATTGACTTGAGGATCAAGCAATTAAGTTGACAGATCCCATATTTTAGTAAACTTTACAAAAACTTAACTGCAGATGGCAACACTAGTTAATTTACTCTTTTGGAATAGTTTTTTTAGAGACATTATTGATGCCAACATTACTAGTACACTGGAAAGTTCATCATGTGCTATTTTTTTAGAAAATCAGATTTTTGCAGTCTTCTTGCCACTGATTCTCCCTGTCCCCCTAAATAGATAGATCACCCACTAAATTCATTAATTTATTGATATAATAGGACTTAATGCTATAATGCTTAGGGAAAATACAAAACAATATATTGGCCTTAAATGTGATTTTTCATACATACTGTAATTGAATATACATAAGAGTTTTTGAACTTCATTTGAGTTCATTTCTGGTCAGTCTTTAATTGCTTCTCCATATCCAAATCCCTATGAGGTTTTAGGAAACTTTGTTGCTTGAAAAGCAGACCTCATAAATGCAGCTAATCAAACCCACTTAAGCTCATAGTTGCATCACAACTGTATAGACCTAACCATAATTTAAATATTTTAAATAAACATTTAATTCATTAATGTTATAAATTTTCACTTTTACACTTTCAATTTAGTAGTAAAAATTCTAAAATAAACATTTAAACAAATTATTCTAAATTCATATGTGTGTTCTTCAATTTCTTAGATGTGGGAGCAAGTAGGTATTTATATGGCAAACACTTTCACTGAAGTTACTTGACTAATAAGAATGGTACTGGTACCATTAATTAAATGTTGTGCACAGTTGTTCAAGTTAATGTAAATGTAGAATTAATATACAATCACAGCTTATAAATCATTTATAAATCATTTACTCAATTACAAATATATGTAAAGATTTCTCATTTGGAAACTCCATTCAATTTTCTACCTCTGTGTGAATTCCCTGTCAACAAATTAGCCAATAAATTTGGCTAATTTAATACGATATTTGGTACTATACTTGATACCATATTTTATTGAATCTAAGATGCTATTGATTACAAGACACAACATTATTTTATATGATACCAAAAAAGGAAAAAGAAGGATGCAAATTAAATTATGCTTTCTTATCACATAGAATTTTTTATTTTATACTTATGGAAAAACTTCTAAAAGTTAGACATGAATTTTTAATATCATATATCACTCTTGTACAAATATAAAAAGGAAAGTATAAAAGACATATAGGTTAAAATAATTTAAAAATTAAAGTTTTGAGTCTGATTCTTCTGAATGGCTTTTTGATTGAGAATTGGTGATACCTTTGTTTATCCTCTCATTATTGGACTCCTTGCCATCAAGAATGCTGTCAAGACTAGTAATGATGCACTTTTTTCCACGCAGGAATTCATAAGATATAAAATCTAGTGTTGTTGTGCTCTAAAGCTAGCTGTACAGTTATGTCGAATGTTGGCAATGTTGCCAAACTCATCTGACCCAACAAAAGTTTGGCTTATGAGGGTTACGGGTCTGTTTCACTATTTTCTCCAGTATTTTCTTCCAAGCCAATTTAGACTCATTCTGCGACTTCCGATGCTGATGTATTTGCTTTAGCACATACACAGAGAAAACTATGACACACTTACTTAATGGCTATTAGCAATTGTAACAAGCTTGTTATTCTTCATCCAGCTGCGTGGAACGTAGACATTAAGCTTGCCATCTTGGACTTTAAGGAGAAAGCAAAAGCCTGTGAATAGAAAAGCAAAAATATGGAAGAAACCAGGATTCCAAACACCTGAAGCTGATGTATTTGCCCTGCTTTCTTATGCTGAGCCAATTAATTAAATGAGAGAGAAATAAACTTCTATCTTGTTTAAGTCAGTGTTTTTTTGGTCCCTTATTGTAGAAATCAGAATTATGCCCCATTATAATAATAACACCATATGAAGAGTATAAATAAGTTAACTTCAAAGATAATTCCAAATTTTCATTTTAGAGGCAGCTTTCCTCAGCTTTCTCTGAATAAGAGTTGTTGGTTTGAGTTTTATTACCTCTTGTTCTCTGCAGAATGTTGCCATAAACATGGTCTGTCATCAGGCAAAAATGAGGACAACCAAAGAAACAAAAGACTTGGAATATACAAGAAATTATAATTTCTGATTAATTGAGAAATTACTTCTTTGTACATTTTGAGAAATTAAAAAACTAGAATTTTAAAATTAAAAAAAATGATGCAGAAAGACACAGATAAGATTATCAACTAAGGCAGTAGTAATTGGAATTGAGAGCATACAAATTGGCCTATGCTTTTCTGCATCGTAGCCATCTGCATGGTTAATAGGTAATTAGACCTAACAGTATTTACAATCCATAGTAATTAAGACCATGCAAATGTTAGACTTTAGCAAAGTTCTGTTTTACTAAAAGATTCTGAGGAATTAGCATTTTTTGGCTTATTCTATTTTCTGATGAGGGTGGTCTTTCCTGTTTTTTTCATAACAATGTCACTTTATTTTGAGATATTAAGACATGATAAAACAGTAAGATCTTTGATCTTTACAAATCAGTCAGAGATATAGAGTCAGCCAACCAGACAGATAGATAAGTAGATACATATCGGTGGAAGCAATAGTTATGCATATGTATGTAGTCAAATCAGAGTTTGAGCAATTTTAAACCTAATTATCTTTGAGTCTAATCTAATTTTTGAAATTTCATTTACTCTAATTTTACCAAGATCTAATTGGGTGAATGGCATATAATGGATTCTTTTCAATTATCCAGAGACATTAAAATTTTGAGCTAGAGAGATCCTACTCATCAAGCTTGCTCATTAAAATGGGCAATTTCAAAGTCTGTGTGAAGGCAAACCATTCATATTCATCACCCTGGCCTCAGAATGGTTGGCCCCTTTGCTCCAGTGATCTTCTCCTCCTCTCCACCTTACCTCATTTCTTTTATGATCATGCTCAAACACTAGTCATTATGTTAAACAATACTATTTTAGAATTATAAATTCAAATATTCTGAGCCCCAATGAAGAGCTCCTATGCTTTTACCTTTCTCATTTGGAAACTCCATTCAGTTTTCTACCTCTGTGTGAATTCCCTGTCAACAAATATTGCATCATACTTACGATACATCATTTCATCATCGCAATCATTTTCTCCTTTGAGGTTTATCACATTCTCCTGGGAGGGTAGGGGGCGCTCATTCATGGATAAATTCATCTGCTTCTCTATTCCTACACCAAAGAAACAATATTTAGGAGGTTTTAAAACCAGGCAGACAAGTATCACTCTTAGTCTCCAATTTCAAAAGAACCCTCAATTCTGACCAGACATCCTTTGTTTTCCTATTCAATTTTCTCCTGTTCTCTAAAGTTCATATATCAGATTTTCCGCACTCTGTTTAAATATTCCAAATTATTCCCCAGTATCCCAAAATAACTGGCAGTTGACCCTAACTCCTATTTTGCAGAGAAAATTGTACTTACAAAAAAGAATTCCCTTGTCTTCCTGCCTATACCTATAAACTTACCTGATTCCAGAACCATCCTCCTTTTCTTTTCTTTTTTTAACATCTCTATTGGAGTATAATCGCTTTACAATGGTGTGTTAGTTTCTGCTTTATAACAAAGTGAATCAGCTATACATATACATATATCCCCATATCTCCTCCCTCTTGCGTCTCCCTCTCACATTTCTTATCGCACCCCTCTAGGTGGTCACAAAGCACCGAGCTGATCTCCCTGTGCTATAGGGCTGCTTCCCACTAGCTATCTATTTTAGATTTGTTACTTTATATAAGTCCATGCCACCCTCTCACTTCATCACAGCTTACCCTTCCCCATCCCCGTATCCTCAAATCGATTCTCTACCTCTGCATCTTTATTCCTGCCCTGCCCCTAGGTTCTTTAGAACCTTTTTTTTTTTTAGAGTCCATATTTATGTGTTAGCATACAGTATTTATTTTTGTCTTTCTGACTTACTTCATTCTGTATGACAGTCTCTGGGTTCATCCACCTCACTACAAATAACTCAATTTTGTTTCTTTTTATGGCTGAGTAAAATTCCATTGTATATATGTGCCACATCCACTTTATCCATTCATCTGTCGATGGACACTTAGGTTGCTTCCATGTCCTGGCTATTGTAAATAGAGCTGCAATGAACATTGTGGTACATGACTCTTTTTGAATTATGGTTTTCTCAGGGTATATGCCCAGTAGTGGGATTGCTGGGTCATGTGGTAGTTCTATTATTAGATTTTTAAGGAACCTCCATAATGTTCTCCATAGTGGCTGTATCAAATTACATTCCCACCAACAGTGCACTTTTCTCCACACCCTCTCCAGCATTTACTGTCTGTAGATTTTTTGATGATGGCCTTACTGACTGGTGTGAGGTGATACCTCATTGTAGTTTTGATTTGCATTTCTCTAATGATTAATGATGTTGAGCATTCTTTCATATGTTTGTTGGCAATCTGTATATCTTCTTTGGAGAAATGTCTGTTTAGGTCTTCTGCACATTTTTGGGTTGGGTTGTTTGTGATTTTGATATTGAGCTGCATGAGCGGCTTATAAATTTTGTAGATTCATCCTTTGTCAGTTGCTTCATTTGCAAATATTTTCTCCCATTCTGAGGGTTGTCTTTTCATCTTGTTTATGGTTTCCTTTGCTGTGCAGAAGCTTTGAAGTTTCATTAGGTCCCATTTGTTTATTTTTGTTTTTATTTCCATTTCTCTAGGAGGTGGGTCAAAAATGATCTTCCTGTGATTTATGTCATAGAGTGTTCTGCCTATGTTTCTGCTAAGACTTTCTGGCCTTACATTTAGGTTTTTAATCCATTTGGAGTTTATTTTTGTGTATGATGTTAGGGAGTGTTCTAATTTCATTCTTTTACATGTAGCTGCCCAGTTTTTCCAGCACCATTTATTGAAGAGGTTGTCTTTTCTCCATTGTATATTCTTGCCTCCTTTATCAAAGATAAGGTGACCATATGGCCGTAGGTTTATCTCTGGGCTTTCTATCCTGTTCCATTGATCTATATTTCTGTTTTTGTGCCAGTACCATACTGTCTTGATTACTGTAGCATTGTAGTATAGTCTGAAGTCTGAGAGCCTGATTGCTCTAGCTCCATTCTTCTTTCTCAAGATTGCTTTGGCTATGTGGGGCCTTTTGTGTTTCCATACAAATTGTGAAATTTTTTGTTCCACTTCTGTGAAAAATGCCATTTGTAGTTTGATAGGGATTGCATTGAATCTGAAGATTGCTTTGGGTAGTATAGTCATTTTCACAATGTTGATTCTTCCAAGAACATGGTATATCTCTCCATCTGTTTGTATCATCTTTAATTTCTTTCAGCAGTGTCTTATAGTTTTCTGCATACAGGTCTTTTGTCTCCTTAGGTAGGTTTATTCCTAGGTATTTTGTTCTTTCTGTTGAAATGATAAATGGGAGTGTTTCCATAATTTCTCTTTCAGATTTTTCATTATTAGTGTATAGGAATGCAGGAGATTTCCTTGCATTAATTTTGTATCCTACTACTTTACCAAATTCATTGATTAGCTCTAATAGTTTTCTGGTGACATCTTTCGAATACTTTATGTATAGTATCATGTCACCTGCACACAGTGAGAGCTTTACCTCTTCTTTTCCGATTTGGATTCCTTTTCTTTCTTTTTCTTCTCTGATTGCTATAGCTAAAACTTCCAAAACTATGTTGAATAATAGTGGTGAGGGTGGACAACCTTGTCTTGTTCCTGATCTTAGAGGAAATGGTTTCAGTTTTTCACCATTGAGAACGATGTTGGCTTTGGGTTTGTCATATATGGCCTTTATTATGTTGAGGTAAGTTTCCTCTATGCCTACTTTCTGGAGGATTTTTTATCATAAATGGGGTTAAATTTTGTCTAAACCTTTTTCTGTGTCTATTGAGATGATCATATGATTTTTCTCCTTCAACTTGTTAATATGGTTTATCACATTGATTGATTTGCACATATTGAAGAATCCTTGCATTCCTGGGATAAATCCCAATTGATCATGGTGTATGATCCTTTTAATGTGCTGTTGGATTCTGTTTGCTAGTATTTTGTTGAGTTTTGCATCTATGTTCATCAGTGATATTGTTGTGTAGTTTTCTTTTTCTGTGACATCTTTGTCTGGTTTTGGTATCAGTGTGATGGTGGCCTCGTAGAATGAGTTTGGGAGTGTTCCTCCCTCTGTTATATTTTGGAAGAGTTTGAGAAGGACAGGTGTTAGCTCTTCTCTAAACGTTTGATAGAATTCACCTGTGAAGTCATCCGTCTTGGGCTTTTGTTTGTTGGAAGATTTTTAATCACAGTTTCAATTTCAGTGCTTCTGATTGGTCTGTTTATATTTTCTATTTCTTCCTGGTTCAGTCTCGGAAGGTTGTGCTTTCTGAAGAATTTGTCCATTTCTTCCAGGTTGTCCATTTCATTAACATATAGTTGCTTGTAGTAATCTCTCATGCTTCTTTGTATTTCTGTAGTGTCCGTTGTTACTTCTCCTTTTTCATTTCTAATTCTATTGCTTTGAGTCTTCTCCCTTTTTTCCTTGATGAGTCTGGCTAATGGTTTGTCAGTTTTGTTTATCTTGTCACAGAACCAGCTTTTAGTTTTATTCATCTTTGCTCTTGTTTCCTTCATTTCTTTTTCATTTATTTCTGATCTAATCTTTATGATTTCTTTCCTTCTGCTAATTTTGGGTTTTTTTTTGTTCTTCTTTCTCTAATTGCTTTAGGTGTAAGGTTAGGTTGTTTGTTTGAGATGTTTCTTGTTTCTTGAGGTAGGATTGTATTGCTATGAACTTCCCTCTTAGAACTGCTTTTGCTGAATTCCATAGGTTTTGTGTCATTGTGTTTTCATAGTCATTTGTTTCTAGGTTTTTTTATTTCCTCTTTGATTTCCTCAGTGATCTCTTGGTTATTAAGTAGTGTATTGTTTAGCCTCCATGTGTTTGTATTTTTTCCATTTTTTTTCCTGTAATTGATATCTAGTCTCATAGCATTGTGGTCGTAAAAGATACTTGATACAATTTCAGTTTTCTTAAATTCACCAAGACTTGATTTGTGACCCAAGATATGACCTATCCTGGAGAATGTTCAATGAGCACTTGAGAAGAAATTGTATTCTGTTGTTTTTGGATGGAATATCCTATAAATATCAATTAGATTTGCCTTGTTTAATGTATCCTTTAAAGTTTGTGCTTCCTTATTTATTTTCACTTTAATTGATCTGTCCATTGGTGAAAGTGGGGTGATAAAGTCCCCTACTATGATTGTGTTACTGTCGATTTCCCATTTTATGCCTCTTAGCATTTGTCTTATGTATTGAAGTGCTCCTATGTTGGTTGCATAAATATTTACCATTGTTATATCTTCTTCTTGGATTGATCCCTTGTTCATTAGTTAGTGTCCTTGTTTGTCTCTTGTAGTAGTCTTTATTTTAGAGTCTATTTTGTCTGATATGAATACTGCTACTCCAGCTTTCTTTTGATTTCCATTTTCATGGAATATCTTTTTCCATCCCCTCACTTTCAGTCTGTATGTATCCCTAGGTCTGAAGTGGGTCTCCTACAGACAGCATATATATGGGTCTTGTTTTTGTATCCATTCAGCCAGACTATGTCTATTGGTGGGAGCATTTAATCCACTTACATTTAATGTAGTTACCGATATGTATGTTCCTATTACCATTTTCATAATTGTTTTGGGTTTGTTATTGTAGATCTTTTCCTTCTCTTGTGTTTCCTGCCTGGAGAAGTTCCTTTAGCATTTGCTGTAAAGCTGGTATGGTCATGCAGAATTCTATTAGATCTTGCTTTTCTCTAAGTTTTTTAATTTGTCCATCGAATCTGAATGAGATCCTTGCTGGGTAGAGTAATCCTGGTTGTAATTTCTTCCCTTTTATCACTTTAAATATGTCTTGCCACTCCCTTCTGGCCTGCAGATTTTCTGCTGAAAAATCAGCCATTAACCTTATGGGGATACCCTTGTATGTTATTTGTTGTATTTCCCTTGTGGCTTTTAATATTTTTTCTTTGTATTTAATTTTTGATAGTTTGATTAATATGTGTCTTGACATATTTCTTCTTGCATTTATCATGTATGGGACTCTCTGTGCTTCCTGCACTTGATTGGCTATTTCCTTTCCCATATTAGGGAAGCTTTCAACTATAATCTCTTTAAATATTTTCTCAGTCCCTTTCTTTTTCTATTCTTCTTCTGGGACCCCTATAATTGGAATGTTGATGCATTTAGTGTTGTCCCAGAGGTCTCTGAGGCTCTCTCCAATTCTTTTCATTCTGATTTTCTTTATTCTGCTCTGCAGTAATTATTTCCACTATTTTATCTTCCAGGTCACTTATCCATTCTTCTGCCTCAGTTATTCTGCTATTGTTTCCTTCTAGAGAATTTTTAATTTCATTTATTGTGTTGTTCATCATTGTTTGTTTGCTCTTTAGTTCTTTTAGGTCCTTGTTAAACGTTTCTTGTATTTTCTTCATTCCATTTCCAAGATTTTGGATCCTCTTTACTAATTACTCTCAATACTTTTTCAGGTAGACTGCCCATTTCCTCTTCATTCGTTTGGTCTGGTGGGTTTTTACCTTGCTCCTTTTCTGCTGTGTGTTTCTCTGTCTTCTCATGTGCTTACCTTACTGTGTTTGGGGTCCCCTTATTGCAGCCTGCAGGTTTGTAGTTCCCGTTGTTTTTGGTGTCTGCCCCTAGTGGCTAAGGTGTTTTCAGTGGGCTGTGTAGGCTTCCTGGGGAAGGGGACTAGTGCCTGTGTTCTCGTGGATGAGGCTGTGTCTTATGTTTCTGATAGGCAGGACCATGTCTGTTGGTGTGTTTTGGTGTGTTTGTGACCTTATTATGATTTAAGGCAACCTCTCTGCTAATGGGTGGTTTTGTGTTCCTGTCTTGCTAGTTGTTTGGCATAGAATGTCTAGCACTGTAGCTTTCTGGTTGTTGAATGGAGCCTTAGCATTGAGATGGCTATCTCTGGGAGAGCTTTCGCTATTTGATATTATGTGGATCTGGGAGGTCTCTGGTGGACCAATGTCTTGAACTCAGCTGTCCCACCTCAGAGGCACAGGCCTGACACCCTGCCAGAGCACCAAGACTCTGTCAGCTATGCAGCTCAGAAGAAAAGGGGGAAAGAAAGCAAGAAAGAAAGGAGGGAGGGAGGGAGGGAGGGAAGGGAAGGGAAGGGAAGGGAAGAGAAGGGAAGGGAAGGGAAAGGAAGGAAGGGAGGAAGAAAGGGAGGAGAAAAGGGAGAATGAAAGAGGGAAATAAAGGGAGAAAGAAAGAAGAGAGAAACCAAACCAAAAACAAATCCACCAATGATAACAAGCACTAAAAAGAATAGTAAAAACAAAATAAAGAAAAAAGAAAAAACTGACAGACAGAACCCTAGGACAAATGGTAAAAGCAAAGCTATACAGACAAAATCACACAAAGAAGAATACACATACACACTTACAGAGAAAAAAATTTTTAAATATATATATCTATATTTTTAAAAAATAAATAAATTTTAAAAAGGAAGAGAGCAACCAAATCACTAAACAAATCTACCAATGATAATAAACTCTAAATACTAAACTAAGATAAACATAAAACTGGGAACCAGTCAGTCACATACAGCAAACCCCAAGTCTACAGTTGCTTCCAAAGTCTACCGCCTCAATTTTGGGATGGTTCATTGTCTATTCAGGTATTCCACAGATGCAAGGTACATCAAGTTGATTGTGGAGATTTAATCCGCTGCTCCTGAGGCTGCTGCGAGAAATTTCCCTTTGCCTTCTTTGTTCGCACAGCTCCTGGGGTTCAGCTTTGTACTGGCCCTGCCTCTGTGTATAGGTCGACTGAGGGCATCTGTTCCCGCCCAGACAGGACAGGGTTAAAGGAGCAGCTGATTAGGGAGCTCTGGCTCACTCAGGCTGGGGGGAAGGAGGGGTACAGTATGCGGGGCAATCCTGTGGTGACAGAGGCCAGTGTGATATTGCAACAACCTGAGGTGTACTGTGTGTTCTCCCGGGGAAGTTGTCCCTGGATCATGGGACCCTGGCAGTGGTGGGCTGCACAGGCTCCCAGGATGGGAGGTGCAGATAGTGACCTGTGCTTGCACACAGGCTTCTTGGTGGCTGCTGCAGCAGCCTTAGATCTTCATGCCCATCTCTGGGGTCTGCGCTGATAGCCGCAGCTCGTGCCCTTCTCTGGAGCTCATTTAGGTGGCGCTCTGAGTCCCCTGTCCTCGCGCACCGTGAAACAATGGTGTCTTGCCTCTTGGTCAGGTGCAGACTTTTCCCCAGACTCCCTCCTGGCTAGCTGTGGTGCATTAGCCCCCTTCAGGCTGTGTTCACACAGGCAACCCCAGTCCTCTCCCTGGGATCTGACTTCCAAAGCTGGAACCTCATCTCCCAGCCCCCACCCATCCCGGCAAGTGAGCAGAGGAGCCTCTCTGGCTGGTGAGTACTGGTTGGCAGTGATCCTCTGTGTGGTGATCTCTCTGCTTTGCCCTCTGCACCCCTGTTTCTGTGCTCTCCTCTGTGGCTCCAAAGATCCCCCCACCAACCACCCCGTCTCCGCCAGTGAAGGGCCTTCCTAGTGTGTGGAAACTTTTCCTCCTTCTCAGCTCCCTCCCCAAGGTGCAGGTCTCATCCCTATTCTTTTGTCTCTGTTTTTTCTTTTTTCTTTTGCCCTACCCAGGTACGCAGGGAGTTTCTTGCCTTTTGGGAAGTCTGAGGTCTTCTGCCAGCATTCAGTAGGTGTTCTGTAGGAGTTGTTCCACATATAGATGTGTTTCTGATGTATTTGTGGAGAGGAAGGTGATCTCCATGTCTTATTCCTCTGCCATCTTGAAGGTCTCCTGCCCATCCTTGTTTTCTTACAAAGGAAGACATGATCCAATCTTTTCACCTTTGCTTCAGACTCCACCCATGGTCACCTTTTATGAGACTTTACTATTAATTATTCATTCTGCTTAATTTTCTATCTCTTCTTGTCTACTGATTCCTTCCCATAATTAAAATATGCTAAAATATTGCACATCCAAACATCATCAATTCCATGTGCTACTGTTTCCCTCTTCCCTAAATACAATGTCCTGAAGGAACTATCTACACTCACAGAATTCACATCCTCACTCCCATTCATTCATTAAACCACATTCATCTGTTTAACAGTTTCTGCTTCAGTAGTCTCCTTGAATGCACTAAAGACCTACTTGTTAAAGTTAATGGATACTTACCAACCTTTGTTTTAATTGAACTTACTTTAACTTTTTATGCTGTTTACCACTTCTTAAAATATTCTCTAAACTTCTATGAAAGCACATTGGCCTCATTTTTTTTCATACTTCTACTCTTTCCCAGTCTTCTATGCAGGCTCTTTCTTCTTTAAAGTTATCTTTCTTTTATTATCGGTGTCGTCAGGAATCTGTTAAGGGGCTTTTATCTTCTCTTTCATGGATTCAGATTCTACTATTTAAGAAAGTCCTTCAATTTTATCTTGAGTTGCAGTGACCAACAGCTTACTCAAAATTTCTATTTGCATGTTGGGTATGTACTCCAAACCCAGCACAGCCGAAGCTGAAGTCATTGTCTTCCTCACTTCAACAACCTGTTTGTCTCCCAGTGAATCACATTCTTGTCCTTCAATCTTCACACTCTTTCACTAGAGCCTTGATTTCCCAATGTGCTCTGTTTCCCATTTCAGCCACCCTTGTTCAGAACCACTATAATCTCTCATGTGGATGACTACTATAATCTGTTAACTATTTTTTCATCTTCTAGCTGGCCTCCACTCTTATCTTCTCCCTAGCCAGAAGGTAATTTCTGATATATATATTCAACCATTTCATACCTTGACTTAAAAAATGTTCCTGGGACTACTTATTTGAATTTGAACTAAGTCCAAACTCATAACATCCTTCATGTCATAGCCAAATACTGAATCATAAAAACTCATTTTAAATGTTTTGATGACTTTATAAATTCTCACAGATCCTCCCTTAATCTTTTGAGAGTCAGATTCTTTTTTTATCTTGTTAAACAAATTTTGTTGAAAAAAAAGTCATAAAGACCTAAGAATTAAACTATTGGTTTTGTTTTTAAATACTTTTAATAATTAGTCATAATTTCAATAATAAGCAACGTAAAAAGTGTGTAATACAATAAGCTTCTTTTTATAATTTTAGTTTTATTTTTCTCAATAAAATTCTAACTGATGCAGCTTCTTTCACTTCTTGCTGTTGTGGGGAAATCTCTTCCCCCCTTGCTTTACATTTCTGGATGGAAGGAGCTACAAATAGGATAATCATGGAATCTTGGCCTACCCCATCCCTAAGAAATGACTTACATGTTTCCCCCTTTTCTTTGAGTTATAACCTTGATATCCTCAGGAAACAAATATTCTCTACTCCTTTGTGTAGTAAATTTTATAGGGTCAAGTACCCATGGGGAACACATGTGGTTGTCCAGCCAGGACTGTGACTGTATGGGCTAGTCTAGTTAATTCAAGGTGATATATTAGCAAATCCACTTTCTAATGGACCTAAGCTGATATTCACTTTTTTTTTTTAATTGCTACCTGCTTGAACTGTTTCTCTGAGCACAACTGAGTAGGAAAATAGAATGTTATTTATTAACTTCCTGAAACATTAATATTTACTTAGAAATTTTGGTCTCCATTCTAAGCAAATTCACTCCTTTCAGTACTAAATAGCATTAGAAGATGTGTTTGTCTTCTAACTAATCTGTGAATCACCATTCAATCCATACTCAATCCATACCTATGCCTCTTTTCCCCTAGGTACTCTTGTTTAAAGAAAAAAAATAGTCGACAATAGTAGCAACCTATTGTTGCACTTATGCAAATTATGATGCTAAATAATTTACATACATTTCCTTATATAAAACTCACAACATTCCTATGAAATAAATATAAACTCCCCCATTTTACTGAGACTCTTAATGTCTAAACAATTTGCCCAAAGTCACACAGTGGTGGAGTTGACATTTTAACCCAGGTCTAAGTGGTTTCACAGTATAAGTTATATTATACTATTTTCCTAGTATAAGAATTTCTACATATTCCCTGCATATCACTCAACTTTTAGCCATCTTGAAGTTCACAGACATTTGAGTGTCTTTTCAGATAATTCCCCAAATGTGTATTCAGTAGCTCCATAAATATTTTTTGACCTTGTGATATATACTAGACACTAAAAATAAAAAGGTAAATAAAAGGAGTAAGTGTATTGGTAGGATGGGAGCATTTGGAGAAGCAAAATAAATAGACATCCACAATTCCTTGTCCACAATTATGAAACCTCCAAACCTCTGAAACCTGAAAATTATTTTGCAAATTGTCCAATCTGGGGACTTCCCTGGTGGCGTGGTGGTTAAGAATCCGCCTGCCAATGCAGGGGACACAGGTTCGATCCCTGGTCAGGGAAGATCCCACATGCCACAGACCAACTAAGCCCGTGCATCACAACTACTGAGCCTGCGCTCTAGAGCTCACAAGCCACAATTACTGAAGCTTGCGCACCCCAGAGCCCGTGCACCACAACAACTGAGCCCACATGCTGCAACTACTGAAGTCCACGGGCCTAGAGCCCAAGCTCTGCAACAAGAGAAGCCACCGCAATGAGAAGCCCACACACTGCTGCGAAGAGTAGCCCCCCCTCACCGCAACTAGAAAAAGGCTGTGTGCAGCAAGGAAGACCCAAAGCAGCCAAAAATAAATAAAAATTTTAAAAAATTGTCCAATTTGGCACCAACACGTTACCTAAATTGGCATTAAGTTGCTTACAGTCTTCAGTGATCCCACTCAGTGTGACTGATCCATATATTTCATTACATATATATTAATGTGTTTGGTTACTAGATGTTATCCCAGATAATGTATACCATACTACCTTTCCAATATCCAAAAGAAAATAATTTTTGAAACCATCATGTCCTAAGTGTTTGGGATAAAAGATTATAGGCCAATAAATTATTACTAGTGCTATGGTAGTGGGTGTGCTTTAAAGGCCCTTAGGGACAGAGGAGGCAGAGAGAGCTTCAGGGAAGAGGTACTACTGGATCTAGTTTTTGAAGCATGAATACAAATTTGCCAGGCACCCAGACAGGAGGAAAAAACACCCTGGAACTATTTGAAACAGCCCGAACAAAAATCGTGAGAGAGTAACTTGTGGTCAGGAGAAGGAGAATAGGTAGTAGAGTGGCAGAAGAATGAAGTTGGGTCAATAGCCAGGGGTCAAATCACAAAGACACTGTGGAATGCCATGCAAAGTTTAGATTTGACCAGATTGGGTAATTTGGAAGGATGTTAGGCTAAAAGAGGTAAGATGACCATTTACTAAGTTTCCAGAATATGACTTGATTCCCACTACTCTGGTACAGTTGATAGTACAGCCTTTCACTTTCAAAAGTGACTTGGTTTGGATGAAGTATTTTATGAACCACATTAGTGAGAAGGGAGATGTGATATTGTGCATATATATTTAGTCTTCTTCCACAGTTCCTGGCTCACAGCTCCCAAAACCCTTAGAATTTCCTTAGTGATGAGAGCCATGTCTTTTAGGTTAATGAGGTGATTTTTGGACCCCACCTAAGGATGAGGGCTGTTTTCCAGAAGAATCAACCATGTGATTAGAGGGTTGGAACTTTCAGTCCCACCCCTGCTGACCTCCTGAGAAGGGAAAGGGGCTGGAGGTTGAATCAGTCACCAGTGGCCAATTATTTACTCAATCATGCCAATGTAATGAAGCCTCTATAAAAACCAAGAAGGATGGGGTTTGAGAGCTTCTGGGTTGTACATGCAGAAATTTGAGAATATTGTGCTCTGAGCTTCCATGCCCTTTCCCCATACTTTGCCCTATGATCTCTTCCATCTGGCTATTTCTGAGTTATATCCTTTTATAATAAACTGGTAATCCTTTTATAATATATCCTTATATCTTTTTATAGTAAACTGGTAAAGAAATTAGTTTCCTGAGTTCTGTAAGCTGCTCTGGCAAATTGATCAAACCCAAGGAGGGGTTGTGGGAACCTCCAATTTTTTGCCGGTTGGTCAGAAAACTACAGATAACAACTTGGATTTGCTACTGGCATCGGAAGGGAGGGGGGCAGTTATGCAGGACTGAACCCTTAACCTATGGAATCTAATGCTACCTCTGGTAGGCAGGTGTCAGAATTGAGTTGAACTGTAAGAACACCCAGTTGGTATCCAGAGAATTGTTAGTGGTATGGGAATTCCACCCCCCCCACACACACAAGTTGAAACTGGGTCAAAGAACCTAAAAACAGGGGGCATTTTCAGTTATAGACTGAAAACTCTTTCTGTCCTTTCCTCTATCCCACATTGTCCTGCAGTTTCCTTATATCTTGGCTTTGGCTCCAACTGAGTTGAAGTTAACCACTGAAGAAGTTAATTGAGTTAAAATATCCAGAAAAATATAATGTAAGTGGAGCTGAAAACACACGAAAGTTATGAAGCCATCATTGGCTTCCTCCATTTTAAAACTGTAGTTAATAATCAGGAAGCACATTCATTTTATAATTTTTCTCTTTCCCTCAAGGTATGGTGCTAATGGATAATTTTAAAATGTAAAAATAAACTACAAAATATAAAATATGATCACACATTCCTCACCAATGGAATATAAATGGAAAATATATTCAATGTAGCTTTAGCTAGCAATTGAAAAATAAAGGAAAATATTAGTGTCTATGTATCATAGCATGTCAAAATTAATTTTTATTCTTATAATTAAGTAGCAATAAAAACTTGGAATTATTTCAATTTCTTAATGGATTTCCATCAGCTACAAATTGAGAGTTTAACCAGAACCATTTTATCTCACTAATCAGAGAAATAAACAACCTATCATTTCCCCATCAGGTCAGTGAAAATTAAAATACAACAATATTTCTCTGAAATTGTAGGAACTAGTAAACTTATATGATGTTTTTTGTTAGTCAGTCTGGGGTTCTTTTTGGAAATACCTAGTAAAGCTAAATAATGTGCATAACATGTGACCCTGTGGTTCTATTTCTAGATATTTACTTTAGATAAATATTCACAAATATGCACAGGGACAAGAGTACAAGGATGCTCATTGTAGCTATGTTGTAATAGCAAACAGTGGGCATAATCCAAATATCCATCATGATGAAGTATTATGGAATGCTGTGACATGAAGTTAGACCTCAAGTATTGTTGAATTTAAAAAAAGCAAACTGAATAAAGAAATATGCAGTAGCCATTTATATTAAAAAATTGTATTAAATAATTCTATATTTTATAGTTACTTAAGAGATATTTGTTTTTATTAGTGCTTGGGCTGGACAGACACACACCAAACTGGGGTTAGTGGTTGCTTTGTAGGAGGGGTGGGACCTCCTGGATTTACAATGGTGGTTAAAGGAAATTGGATTTATTCTTTAGTTTTCTAGGGCTGCCATAATCAAGTACTACAGACTGGGTGGCTTAAACGACAGAACCTTATTCCTCAGAGTTTTGGAAGCTAGAAGTCTGAGATAAAGGTGTCAGGAGGGTTGATTTCTTCTGAGTCCTCTTCTCTTTGTCTTGTCGATGGCTGCCTTCTCCCTGGGTCTTCACATGGTCTTCCTTCTGTGACTGTCTTTGTCTTTATCTGCTCTTCTTATAAGGACACCAGTTATATTGGGTTAGGGCTCATCCATATGACCTAATTTTGCCTTAATTACTAATTTAAAAGCCTCTATCTCCAAATACACATTCTGAGGTACTGGGGTTTAGGACTTTAACTTATGAATTTGGAGGGGATGGAGGGACAGACACAATTAAGCATATAACATATTTCTAACATCTTTATTTAAAACAAAGCAACAAAAGAAATTGGTTTCATATTTGGCACTGATGCTAAACAAAGTTGTAAAAGAAAAGTATAAGGTTATCTAAATCTAGAAAAATTTCCCTCATGGGAAATCTATTTGGTCTTCCAAACTTTAAGAGTGCTATAACACCAGGTTGCTAACATTGGTTATTTTAGGAAGGTGAAAATGGAAGTGGGTAGGGGGATATTCTTAACATTTTTTAATGCTTTTACTTTTTAAAACAATTGTAGATGTGCAGAAAAATTTAGGAAAATACTACAGAGTTCCCATATTTCCCACACCCAGTTTCTCCTATTATTAACATTTTACATCAGTATGGTACATTTGTTACAGTTGATGAACTAATATTGATACACTGTTAACTAAAGTCCATACTTTATTCAGATTTCCTTAGTTTTTACCTAATGTCCTTTTTTTTTTTTTTTTAACTCCAGGATTCCATCTAGGATACCACATTGCATTTAGTTGTAATGTCTCCTTAGTCTCTGGGTTATGACAGTTTCTCAGACTTCCTTTTTTTTGGACAACATTGGTGTTTTTTTGTAGAATGTCCCTCTACTGGAATTTGTCTTCTGTTTTTCTCATGATTAGATTCAGGTTGTTGGTTTGGGGAGGAAGACCACAAAGATAAAGTGCCATATTCATCACATCCTATCAAGGGTATTAACATGATTTGTCACTGTTGATGTTCCCTTTGATCACCTGGGTGAGGTTAGTATTTTTCAGATTTCTTCTGTGTAAAGTTACATAGTTTTTGCCCCTTTCCATACAAGTACTCTTTAGGAGAAAGTCACTTTGTGCATCCCACAGTTAAGGAGTGGAGAGCTATGCTCCACTTCCTTGAGGGCAGAATATCCACATAAATTTTTTGGCATGCTTTTGTATGAGAGATTTGTTTCTTCTCTGCCATTTGTTTATTTATACAATCATTAACTTTTTTTTTTACTATATCCCTTTTAATTATTTTACATAGTAAGCATATATTAATTTTGTAATTATTTTAATTTTAAAAATTAATTAATTTACTTATTTTTGGCTGCATTGGGGTCTTCATTATTGCGCATGGGCTTTCTCTAGTTGCAGGGAGAGGGGGCTACTCTTCATTGCAGTGCATGGGCTTCTTATTGCGGTGGCTTCTCTTCTTGCAGAGCATGGGCTCTAGTAACAAGAGCTTCAGTAGTTGTGGCACTCAGGCTCAGCAGTTGTGGCTCATGGGCTGTAGAGCACAGTCTCAGTAGTTGTAGCACACAAGCTTAGTTGCTCTGTGGCATGTGGGATCTTCCCAGACAAGGGCTTGAACCCGTGTCCCCTGCATTGACAGGCAGATTCTTAACCACTGCACCACCAGGGAAGTCCTTGTAATTATTGTTAAATAAGAATATTTTAAAGATATTTAGATAAGAAATCATCAACCAATTTTGGACTTTAGAAATTAGGAGCATGAAAGCTTATTAGAAAGGACCTATGGAGTTTGAAAATACAAATAATTGTGCACCCATTCTCTATTAGTAATGTGTTATTCTCATTTACACCATAGAAAGCAGTTTATACAAATATTTAACATTACCTGCTTAGAGAGTAAGAAGGTTGCATCTTTAGATCCAACATGAAGCAAACAGAAGCCTTTCTAGTTGTATACAGTTTCAGAGCATCTTAAGCTTCATGACTTCAAGGCAGGTTGCATGTAGCTAACCTTCATTTTGCAAACTCTTGGAACGTTTGTACTATACTTGGAAATGATATGTACATATCATGCTTTTCTTGTATACAATTGGAAACTTTCTGGGAAAGAAATTTTTGTCTCCTTTGAGAATTTCCAAACATAATTATTAATATTTCCTCCCTACAAAGATACTTAAAAGTAAATTTTTGAAACTCTAAATCAGCAAACTATTAATAATAACCATAATATCAAATTATCCCACTGTTGCTGCCCTATTACATACACTATCAATGACTTAATATTTCTTTACATTGTAATTTTTTCCAGATATTTCAGTCAGCCTGTTAGCAGTTGTTGTCAGCTTTTGTGGCCTGGCCTTGTTGGTTGTTTCACTTTTTGTCTTCTGGAAGTTGTGCTGGCCTTGCTGGAAGAGCAAACCTGTGACTTCCAATGTCAATACCCTTCCACAGAGCATGTCAAGTGCTCCCACTGAAGTTTTTGAGACTGAAGAGAAAAAAGAGGTTAAAGAAAATGGAGAACCAGCACTAAAAGCTATTGAGCCTGCAATAAAAATCAGCCACACTTCCCCTGATATCCCAGCAGAAGTCCAAACTGCTTTAACAGAACATTTAATTAAACACGCACGTGTGCAAAGACAAACTACTGAGCCTACATCTTCATCCCGGTAAGGAAAGATCAAATATATAAAACTATTTGTGATGTGTGTGTGTGTGTGTGTGTGTGTGTGTGTATGTGTGTATGTGTGTTGTATGTGATTTTCTAAGAGAAAAACTGAGGTGGGAAAGGAGAAAAGAAAAGACAAACAGGAGAATGAGAAAGACACAGGAAACAGATAATAGAATAAGGAGGGAATTGGCAGGACAGAATAAATAGGGATGAAGAGACAGAAATTAAGGACAAAGAAGCCAAACAGAGAGCAGTACCATGAAAGGGGCTTACTGGAATTTGAGCTTTCATTAAAATCATCTAATTAGAGTTTTGTTTTGTTTTTTTTTTTGCGGTACACGGGCCTCTCACTGCTGTGGCCTCTCACGTTGCAGAGCACAGGCTCCAGACGCCCAGGCTCAGTGGCCATGGCTCACGGGCCCAGCCGCTCCGCGGCATGTGGGATCCTCCCAGACCGGGGGCACGAACTCGTGTCCCCTACATCGGCAGGCGGACTCTCAACCACTGCGCCACCAGGGAAGCCCGAGATTATTATTTATTGACTTTTTACTTTGAAATATCATTGTTTGATCATTGCTATTTGCAGTCTTTCAATTTAGTTTAAAACAACAAATAAATATCAAGAAAACAGCCATTTGCAATGCGTTTCATGAAATCATCCACAAGTTCACAGTCAAAACTGAGTAACAGAGACTAATGTTTCGTCTACAGTTGTTTAGCACCTACCCCATAAACTGCTGGAAAATTTCATTGCTTATTTGAACTCACATAGACCAAACTCTTATACTGGTGAAAGTATGGTAAGTTCCACAAGAGCTTTGGTGAATATCGAGCATAGCAAGGCGTGTACATGAAAGGAAGGAAGAGGGAGACCTCCTTAAGGAGATACATTTTAAGGAAGTGCATTTTAACGCATCCTGGAAAAATCAGCAGAAGTTTGCTTGGAGGAAAATAATTTGCTGTGGTGTGTATTGAATTGTGTTAACTGTAAAGGGAAAAAGATTCTTGTGAAAAAACATTTTTTCTACTAAGTATGGTCTTCAATCTTTAACATGAAAAACATGTTAGTAGCAGTGTTCCTCTGATTCCCAGAAGTAGCAACTAATTTTACACTAGGACAGGGTAAAAATCAATAGCAATGGGGGTGAGTGCTGTTTTCTGCTAACTGATTGACTTCCTAATCTTACCTTCCTACTTCTCTAAATCAAAGATGCATCCAAGCTTTCTGACATGACATACTTTTTGTGGGTTTGGAAATCTATCAAGTTGAAAAACTTCATGGGTCATGCTTGCTACTAGGATTGAAAGAATATTCAATATATCTTTTATAAAATAAAAAAGGATTGTATCTATAAATAACTTGTCTTCTTTCTGAAATAAATTCCAGAGGGATGAGTAAGAATAATTGTTACTTCGGGGATGAGAAACTTTGGGGTAAGGAGGATGGATGGAGGTCTTATACTTTTCTGAGCTATTTAAATTTTATAACCAAGGTATGCCTCATATTTAGTTATTATGTTGACAAGTTTTCCTGAGCAGTGCATTTGGGTTCATTTTTATAATCCAGTATACATTCATTTAAATTTATTTATGGATATTTAACTATAAAATAGTTATCCCATGTGTCACTTCTTCATATTTATAGGAAAAACTGCTTCAAAATTATCTCATGTGGTTGGTTACTTCATTGTCGTTACTATCAGAACTGAAAACTGTGGTCAACTATGGTATTTAATAAAGCCTTAACATACCCAGAAATTTCAGGGTAAAAATGTTCAATTAACCTACAAAACATTTTTTTAAAATATTGATAATGGCTATGACAATATATCAACTTAGTATTCAGAATTATTCAACTCTTTTAGTTGATAAATGCACCCTACATAAGGACACTCAATTAATGAAGACAAATTGAGGTAAACTATGAAAATAGCTTGCCTTTCTTTGTGCAGATTTTTTTTTGGAAACCTCAGAAAAATGAAGTACTATCTCCAAAATATTATTTGCTGAATGTAAACATACAGCTTATCTGATTATCCCTAGCTAGGGGAGAATGAAAGAATACATACTGAGAAGACATGTGTGAAGACTTGGTTTTGGTTGCAGAATTGCTTTCTAGAAATGAAATGCAATAGGGAATGACAACAGGTCATTTTAGCCCTGGATTTCTCAGTTATTACATGAAATTGAAGAAATCAGAAAAAAAAAACTTTTCTCTCAATCTTAAAAATTGGATTGTACATGTACATCTCATATTTTCTTAAGAGAAAAAGTGGAATACAAATTCATAGTTCTGCTAGAACTTTGATATAATTTCATTGACCTCTTTGAATTTCCTTGTTTATGAGTGGCTGAAGAAGGAAGAAAAAAAAGTATTGTTTTTGAGTGCCTGCAATTTAGTCACTGTGCCAGGCATCCTTCCTGATAATCCTCTGCCAGCCTGTATGAAGTAAGTATTATTAATTATCCCCATTACTTGTGAGTTAACTGAAGCCCAGAGAGAGTTTAAAAATTGCCTAAAGCCATGCAGCTTGTGAAAGTTAGAATTCAGATTTATCCAGATTGATGGAACATGTTTTAAGAGTTAAAGCCAAGGGAATATGGATTTTTGCAACCAAAGATTGTTAAAGTCTGCTGCGGACAGGTAGTTTGGAGGTTGGAGAATGAGGGCCACTTCCTGCTCATTCTGCTCAGTTAGAAATGTGGAATTATATGTGGTTATCACGAATAACAAGGGTCATGAGTTTAATCTATTTGGCCTTGGGATGAATTCCTTGTAGAAAACTTGATTATTCCTAGTTCTCAAAACCCCTCATCTATATAATTACTTCATCATACTAAAAATTACCTTTATATAGAGAGGAAGGGGAAATTGCTGAGTTTATTATGCAGACAGAGAGATCCAGGGCACATCATTATAAATCAGATTATTCTGCTCAAATGCTAACTTTTCACTGAGGTCTAGCAAATCAGAACCGCCCCCTGCCCACCACCCCACCACTCACACACGCACACACAGTAAATTTAACTTTAATGCTTGGTTTCCTCACCTTATTAATATATCCTAGCTCTAGTCTGGTGTTGGGACTCCATTTTATTTGGCTCAGACAATAGATGACATATCCTCTCAAGTTTTATTTGTCACTATTCTTAAGCAGCATCTTGATTAGTTAACAGCATTGCTGGAAACTGCCACATTTCCCAAGTTCTCATCCTCCTTTTCAAATACCTGGACATTCGGCCCCATCAGCCTGCTGGCAGCCAAACAACCCAACAGACGTCTGTGTTTTTCTTATTATTAACATTATTATCACATCTGTCTTGATTGACTGTTGATTCATCCAATAGCCTTACTCAGTAGATACAGTCAGCAGATATAACTTTTAGGTATAGTCAGTGTATTCTACATACTCTGTCCACTCTGCAAACTCTAGTGAACTGGAAAAAAATCCACAACATAATGCAGAGAGATAAGATACCAACTTCAATATAAGGAACTACAAGTGCAAACTATGTGGTGGAGAATGTGGAATTAAGATAATTAGAAAAATCATTTTTAGCTGAGGCATGGAGAAGTCCCATTAAACTGAGACCAAAGGAAACTAGGAATTCACATAAAGACAATTGGAAAAGGGTATGCATTCCAGATGGAAATATTTTATGTGAAAAGACACAGAACAGCAAATCTTATCATGAAAACAGCAGGTACATTGCCTTGATCAGAAAATAGATGTCAGTGGAGGAATAATGGAAGATAAAGTCAGCTGGAATTAAAGTCTGAGGAGGCCTTGGAATCATGGCCAAAATTGTTCAAGGTCTGTCCTGTCAAAAATATTTGCAGCAGAAGAGTCCCTTGGATAAAGAGCTGTGTTTTAGGAAAATTAATTTGACAACAGTTTGTAGGACAGACCATAGAAAAAGGCATCTATTTTGAAAGTAATATAGTAGTTCAGGCATGATAAAAATCTTATAACATTTTGAGTCCATACTGCCCCACACATATAGCTCTACACTGCCTTCTTAGGCAGAAAACCTGCCAATTTTATTTCTGTACTGATCTTGATACCTAGACAAAGCACTGTAGGAACTCAGGGTATATTTGTTGAATTTTAAAAAATCAGTAAATGAATTTTATGACTTCATTTTATCTATCCAAATGGATCTTTCATGGTTGCCAGTTAGAAGGGTGCTTGGTCTTTTTATCATCCTCCTGTAGACCTCAACTCTCTGCCTGTGTGCTTTTGCTTATGCTGCTTCCCTTGTCTAGAATGATAAACTCTTTTTTATCCACTATAAGATCTTTAAGGAAAATGCATCTTTTTCTGTCCAATTATAAGCTATTGTCCTTTAAAGCCATAGCTACAGTCTAGCAATTATTTATTTTCTTAATGTTGAGCTCTAGCTGTGTGCCAGACCTGAGATGTTAATTTCTCAAAGAACAAGTCTGTATAACCCACTTTAATGTGCTCCTAATTTCTTCACTGGGTAGGTGCATAATAAGCATCAAGTGAGTGATTTGGATTGACTGATGATCTCTCCACTTTGCTTTGCTTCTTTAAAGACAGTATCAGATGGTGAGATAAACAGTGCTAATATTAGAAGAAGGTTAATGATGGTATACTCCCAAGGATGAGTATGAGGACCTATTTTCTGTGCATTCATTAATAGTGTGAAATGAGGTGAATTGTAAGCGGCAAAATATTTGTTGAGGATGAGAAATCATGTAGGTTAGCCACTGTTAGAGAGGATTCTAAGTACCTACTGAAAATAATTTGGAAACCTAGTGACAGATCCATTTGAACATGAACAAAAGCATGACATGGAAAGAAATCATTGACTCATATGTGCTGATGGATTTACAATTAGCTATGGTTGTTTAGAAAAGTAATTCTTAATATCATCACACATAAAGTCAGAAAGAGCACTCAATGTAGATTGTTAAAAGAGAAATGAAGAATTACATAAAAATATGTAATACTAGAGTGCATAGTTTTCTTTGAGATTTTTTAAAAAGTTAAGTCCTTCTCAAAAGATAGCAAAAATTGCAATTTTCATTCCAAGATACTGTAAGGAGAGGAAGACAAGATGTTACACAAAGAAAGAATTTAAATGGTATTTAACCAGCTAGGATATCAAGAAGCAGTGCTTGGCCAGAACAATAGAGAACCTGAGATCTAACTCCTTGAAATAAAAGTTCATAAAACATGCTGTGCCGGTGCTTGAGGTGGTTAAATAATCTCCGCTATGAAACATATGTATTTGGTATATAAACTAACTTCTGAAATGGGGTGGCTCTTTGATCCAAGGTCAGAGATAAAACCTTATAAAATGTATTCAAACTTGGAGAGTTTGTTTTCTGGCACTGATAAATATTATCTCCTCTTTACAAGCACTAATTATAAATTGATTAGGACCTTCTTCTTCATAGTACAAATAATTCTTGGGAAGTTGACTTTTATTAGTCACAAGAATCTTGTAGTAAATTATTTCATACAAACGCCAACAGACATTTCTTGAATCCCAGCATGTGTTTATTATGAAATTCATGAAAAGATTAATAATATTTAGTTATGCTATTATAAAGACTACTAGTAGAAGGGTTGGGGATTGGAAGGTACATCTGAAACAAGTGATTTCAATACACTCTTTACAGTATGCTCAAGGAGATGTGGAGGAACAGAAGGAGAGACCCAGGGTGGTAGGTCAACTCAGTTGGAGGACTACAACATTTTTCTTCAAATCCTAGCTGACCTCTCTAGGAGAGAGGCTCATGATAGCCAGCAACATACTTCCAAGTAAGGGAAGGCCTAAATGACAAATTGAGCATAGAAATTTAGAGCTAGAATACATAATTAAGGTCAAAAGACCTTATAGGGACCTAGCAATACCAAACAGAATATTCTTGGATTTATTATTCTGACAAGTAGTTATTCTGAGTTTTTTTAAATGTAGGCTTCATTTTATATTACTTCTTTTCTTTAATATAAAATATTATGTCCTCAGAACTTTATTTGTAGATCAAAAACTACCAACCTAATTACTTCATACTCTATTCCTTTAAATATATGCTGGATCAAAAGCAATTGCTTATCATCTCTTGTTATGATTTGTAAACCTTTTTTTTTAACATGGTGAAAGGCCAAGGGACAAGTATTTACAGAATAAGAACATTCATTTCCTTAATTACGATTAAAAAACAAGTTTCCTGTCAATTCTTTGAGTAGAATAAAGATAAGTTACTTAAATTAATTTTAAGCATTACATTGCATAATTGAGAAGAAAACCAGTTTTTTCTCGAAACAGCTTTTATTATGATTGGATTGTTAGTCATATGGCTAAATTCTTCAGGGAAAATTTTTGACTTATTTATTCAACAGTATTTATAGAACACTTGTTATGTGCCAGGCATTTTTCTAGACATTTGATACACATTAGGGAACAAAACTCAAAATTCCCTACCTGCATTCTTGTGGAGAGGAACCAAACAACATAACTAAGTCAGTTACATGATGTTTTAGAAGATGATAAGTTCTGTAGAAAATAATAGTGCAAAATAAAGGGGTTGGTAGGTCTGAATGAGGAGATGGAAGGGTGGTCCATGCTGGTGTTTGTGGAGAACTTTCCTTGTGGAGAAGGGAACCACTGCAGACGTCCTGAAGGTGGAATCTGCCTTTTGTGTCCCAACCACAGCAAGGAAGCCAGTGTAGGTGTAGCAGAGAGAACCAGGTGGAGAATGCTAGGAGAAAAATCAGAGAGGTAGTAGGACCCAAACCACTTTTGGCTTTTACTCTGAGTAACATGCAAAGCCACCAGAAAGTTTTTAATCAGAGGAGTGTCATGATCTAACTTGTTTTGAAAGGATTACTCTGTTGTTTTGGGTATATACATTGAAGGAGGCAAAAGGATAGAAGCAGAAAGAACACTATGGAGGCTGTAATCCAGGCCAGAAGTGATGTTGGTTCAGAGCAAGGAGATGGTAGTTAATGATGGATATATATATCTATACCCTGATTGGATTCAGGATATACTTTGAAGATAGAACAAACAGACTATGACACATTAGCTTGGGCATATGAGTAAGAAAAGAGGAGTCAAGAATGACTGCATGTTTTGGCCTGAGCGTCTGGAAAGATAAAATTGATAAACATGAGGCTGTGAATGGAGTGAGTTTGGGAGCCAAAAACAGGAGATATGGGACTGTTGTGTTTAAGGATTTTGTTAGAAATCTTAGTGGAAAAATTGAGTAAGCAACCAGATAATAACTCTGGAATTCTGGAGAGAATCTGCGAAACATACATAAACTTGGAGTCCACATAGAGATGGTGTTCAAAGCCAGGAGATGATATCATCAGAGAGGTGAGTGTAGATAAGAAAGAGAAAACCAGAGATGAATCCCAGAAGTACTCCAATATTAAGACATCAGGAACAGCATTGTAGACTGAGAAGTCGAGACTAGTGAAGAAGGAAAACCAGGAGGGTATAACCTGAAAGCCAAGTGAAGAGAGTATGTAAACAATCAGGAGTGATTAACTGTCAGGTGACTATTGTAAGGTCAAGTGGGGTGAGGACCATGGATTGACCGCTGAGTTTAGCAATGTCGGGGAGACATTATTGACATTTTCAAGAGCTATTATGTCAGAATTGGTATGTGAAAAACTAGTTAGAGTGAGTTTATATAGAATGGGAGAAGATAAATTGGACAGTGGATGTACTATCCTCAACTCTTTCAAGGAGTTTTGCTGCAAATGTGCTAGAGAAACAGCAGTACAGAGAGAGGAAGTAGAATGAATGGAAGGTTCCTATAAGATAGCAGAAATAACAGTATCCTCTTGTGCTGATGGTAATAATCCAGCAAAGAGGCAGACTTAATAATGCAGGAAGCAAAGAGGAGCAGTCTTGAAGGTGACATGAGAGAAAATGGGATTTAATATACAAGTGGAGGGATTGGCTTTAGATAATAGCATGGGTAATTAGTCATATCAGAAAGGTAAAATATATGGATACAGATGCTGATAACAGGGTTGATGAGGTGGAAGATTTCTGCTCTTTGCTTCAACCTCATTAGTGAAATAGGAAGTAAGGTCATTAATTGAGATTGGGAATGAGGAAGGTGTTAGAGGTTTGAAGAAAGGTGAGAAGGTGTGAAATAGTCTTGTGAATCTAGCAGTTTGAGAGGGAGAATGGTTTGCTGTTCAGTGTTAGGGTTTAATGAGGAATGTGGTCATGAATTTAAAATGGAACATTGAGAGTTCTTTTATGTTTTTCTCTAGTTGTATTCACTTGCACAGGTACAGGTATAGAAATGATGGAAAGTTGAATTCAACCAGGACTGTGGTTTTGCCCTGCAACTAAGAAGGTAGAGAGCAACAAGAGAATTGGGAATGTATGTGTGAGAGTGGCTCTATTGATTAACAACGGAAATGAAACTGGATAACAAGGGAAAAGTGACATCAAGGAACTAGGGATTATGAAATAGTGATAGAATCAGTGTATTGGAGGTTCTTGTGAATTGGAAAAGTTATTTGAATTGGAGTATAAGAGGGTGTGAGCTGGAAAGAGGTGTTGCTCAGAGAGAAGCATGTGTGAAATTGGGGTTGTGGAGAGTTTGCAGCTAATAATAATGACGAAATCTGGCTATGCACATGGTAGTAACTGAGGTAAATAGAGAACATTATTAGAGGAGAGAAATTAAAAGAACCTAGAGGCCAAGTAGTTGGAAGAAACTTGTTCACTGCTAGGAATCGAAGCAAAAACATTGTCAAAGAGAGTTAGTGAACCAAGTGATTAAAATCACTTTAAAGGGAGTGATTTGAGTATTAGTAAATGACTAACAATAAGTGGTAATGGGGATATGATCTGTTGACTTGAGTTTTAGAGCCTGGAGTGGTGTATTAGGGAGAATGATGTGAATGTGGTAATGAAGGACAAGAGGAATGGACAACTTCACTTCTAGGACCAATGGAACAAGGATTATTGCAAAAATATCAACCACCACATGAGAGGGGCACAGAGCAAACTGTCCTTGGGGAAGAATCAGGCTTCTACTAAGCAATAATGTGAGAACATTTAAAGAAGAGATTAAAGATATAGAGGATTGTGCTGACATCAGACAATGAATTAATTTCAAAAATTCCTTGTGGTATATTATACAACTTAGTCTGCCTTCATATATGTAGTGCCCTGCATGGTATATGCTCAGATATTTTTGTGCTGAATGAGTCACTCTTGTCATTGTTTCAAATTGAATGGAAAAAATAGGAAACAAATAAAGATGAAAACTTTGTTTACCAGAAAATTAATTTAGTCTTATTATTTGAGCCTCCTTAGCTATAAAACAGGGTTACAACTTTTAATATATGGTGATAGTTTCCTATATAAATATTATTAATATTAAAGCAAAGAGAGATGAACTCCTTGTAAATATATTGAATAAACAAATAAAACACACCTCTTATTTCTCAAGCAGTACCTAAGATAAATTTAATAGTTAGTAAAGACACTGCAAGTAAGAGTAGGAGGATATAGGTTTCCCACTTAAGGAAGAAAGAACTGCTGCAGCTGAGAAGTGAGAGTCAGAGGGAATCTGTTGTCCAGGGTGGTAGACCAGGACATGCTCACACAAGAATGACTTTGTGCCAACTCTGTATCCCCAAACAGGAAACCTAGATTTGAGATTGTCAGAACCAGAGAGTTCATTATGGCATTTGCCCTTTAGCTCCATGTGTCCTAAACTCTAATGATAATTATTAGCAGTATGAAAAATGGTAGGTTTCAAAGTTATCTGTAATATCTCATTTGACCTTCACAACTATGAAAGGATGGTTTTATGGATGAGGAAAGTACACATCAAAAAAGTGAAGTGACTTGCCCAAAGTTGCTGTTACTCCATAGGGAGGCTGGGACCAAACTATAGTCTGATTTCAGTCCAGCATTTTTTTAATCTCATCTCAGTGTAATCCTCTTCAAGAGCTTTCTCCTGGGTAGTGTGGAAAACTTGGCACGGTTTCCAGTGAGATTCCAGGACTCTACTCACACATTAACCAAAGCAGCTCTGTCCATACATGTTGAACTTCTGGTCTCTGATTTTGTTTGAAAGAAAGGATCTGTTGGTGAAAAAAATATTTGAAAATTACCATATTAATACATTTTATTCCTATGGCATCAGATAATATTGACTATATCTAGTAGTTACTCTCAGATGTTTCAGGTAGGGTGGGAAAAGTTTCTCCTTCTCCATATGGAAAAGTACTTATGCGGTGCCTTCCTAGGTTTGAAGGGTAAGAGTGCGGTCAGTAACAGTCAAATGGCCTGTACTTTAATTGGTTGGTATTTGTGTGAGACTAAATAGACACTTACCACTGTCATTCCAAAAGAGAAAAAAAAATTCAAGAAGATAAAGAGGATCTGTGTTGTCATGGCAATAGTTTAACATTGTAATAATTAAAGCTTCTCTTAACTGACTAGCTAAACTGTGACTTAAAACATGAACTATTTACTCTATAATTAGGGCACTGGCTTACTAGAACAAAAATGTTACTGCTTTTTGATTCTTGTTAGAAGGGGCTTTACAGCTGCCCATTTAGATTCAGTGGCATAAGAAATAAATTATTGAATTTTTAGGAAGAGGATAGAAGCTTAAATTATATTATGTTGAAAAGCATTAGGGAGGTGAAATTATAGATCAATTTATTTTAAAAAAGGAATTAATTTCTTGGGGGCTTTTTGCTCACAAAAATAAAAAAAAATTTAAAATTGTTGCATAAGTGAAAGTGATTTTGGCAGAAATATTAGATTGTTTAGTAAAATATTCTAAATCTCTTAAGAATATTGAATGTATTAACTGGATTATACTAGACCTCTTTAATAATTCACAGCGACACATACTACCTGTATTCCTTTCTAAATTCTTATTATTTCTTAAATGCTCCCTGATGGTTCCCTGACCCTAATTTAAGCCTCTGATCTTGTATATCTGGAATAGATTCAGGATCAAAATACATTTCATAGCATGTTCAATGCATTAAAATGGGGTCAATCTGAGGATCAATCTGGGGAAACAGATCACTTCAAGCTTTAAGTAACTTAGTAAAGACTTTTACGTATATACTCACTTAGATACTGAAACTAAAATATTGGGTCTTAAATTCAGTATAGTTTTAATTAGGAGCTTATTCCCTCATCTGAGATAAAGTTATCTTAGTTTGTTTCTTTATATAGAAATAATTTTTCAATTATGATCAAGTGGAAAAAGGTATAACAACAAGCATAAAGGATTTTGAAGTAAGTGCTGGAGAGACATTGAATTTAAGAGAGAGATGAAAGAAGGAAAGCCAAGCTGAAGGCTACTGTAGAAAGCAAAGTATGAGATGATGAGGATATGGACCAAATAGCAATGGAAATAGAGTAGAATGGACAATTATATGAGATGTCTCAAAGCAAAAAATCAACAGGACTTAGAAAATTAAGCAAATCCCATGAAATAAAGGAAAAGTGATTCAAACAAGCATAATGCAGGATTCCAAGCATAAGTGACTGACAAAAATGTTAGAGCTATTGTCAGAGATTGTGGAAGAGTGAACTGGTTTGAAAGCAAAATAGAGAAAATAATTAGTTTGCTTGAGTTTGGGGCAAAATTAGGACATTTGTTTAGAAATCCCCCTTCAAGACAAAGAGATATGGAACTAGGATTTTGTCTCTATCTGAGATATATCTAGGGAATCACCAAATTAAAGGTAGTAATTATAGCCCCAAAACTGATTATTAGTCTGATGGAGTGATTGAGAAGAGAAAAGAACAAAAGACCTGGAACCAGACCTTGAGGAAACACATAAATTGACATAGCTCACGCTAGAAATCATGGAGAAACTATGAGAAGCAGATCTTAATGCAAGTCACATTTATGAGCCATTAGTAAGCTGATATACCTAATGTTCTGGAAATGTTGGAGAGATAAATAGTAACAGTGAGTATAGGACATTCAGTTTGAATTTTAAGAACTATTATTTAGCCCCAAACTCTAAAATTCTACAGTCTTTTAATCCTTAAGAGTTTCTGAAGCCCACTCCATGTTGAAAAAAGGAAAATGTACTCATTTTTTTCTGTCATAACTATATATTCTTTTGAAAAATACACATTCATCTAGTTATCTTAAGTATTAGAAATAACACAGCATAAGAATATGTGGACTTATGTTTTTTAATATTGTCATCACTAAAATGGGAAATTCATAAGACCAAAATATCCAGATGAAAAGAAATCAGCCATCTGAATGATTTGTTTACATAATGTTTACATCTAGATACACCCAGGTAACATTTTGTAGAATATTGAACTTTTTTGGTAATCATCTTTCTTTACAATTGTGTTTAAAAGTTTTGTGCTTATTATGGTACATAAAAATACCAAAAGCTCATAAAAATGTATATATGTGTGTTTTAGGTGTTTCTATAATTTTAGGAGAGTTTTTCTTTGAATATTGCATTCCTGGTTTTTCAAAAGTAACTCGTGTGTGTGTTTGTGTGTGTGTGTGTGTGTGTGTGTGTGTGTGTCCATCTGTTTATTGCTGTAGATATAATGCTCCCATTATCCTGGGTGTGGGGTAGAGTTTATATGCCACTGTATATAACATTATCATCAAAATGATCTACTTAAACGATTTTGTGTGTATGTGTGTGTGTACAGACACAATTCCTTCAGAAGACACCTACCAAGGCAAATGCAGGTTTCCAGTGTTGATTTTGGCATGGGCACAGAACCCATTTTACAAAGAGGAGAAACAACAACCAGCATTGGGAGAATAAAACCAGAGCTCTACAAACAGAAATCAGTTGACTCTGAGGGCAACAAGAAAGAAGATGTCAAAACCTGTGGGAAGCTTAACTTCACCCTCCAGTATGATTATGAAAATGAACTTCTAGTTGTTAAAATTATCAAAGCCTTAGATCTCCCTGCTAAAGACTTCACAGGAACTTCTGACCCTTACGTGAAGATGTATCTTCTTCCAGATAGGAAAAAGAAATTTCAGACCCGTGTGCACAGAAAAACTTTAAATCCTGTGTTTGATGAAACTTTTCAGTTTCCTGTAGCATATGATCAACTAAGCAACCGAAAACTACATTTCGGTGTGTATGATTTTGACAGATTTTCTAGACATGACATGATTGGGGAAGTGATTTTTGATAATTTGTTTGAAGCCTCTGATCTCTCCAGGGAAGCCACAGTATGGAAAGATATTCATTGTGCTACCACAGTAAGTTATAATTCCACCAATGTATTCCTTTTTATTTGACCTACAGTGATATATAAAACTAATTTTTACCCACATTAGTTCTACAAATTAGGGAATTTATGTCCTAAATACCTGCAAACAGAGTATGTGATTACATACATACATAATAATTCAGACACTTAACACTATGTAGGTAACATTAGTGATTGTATAAATAAAATAATCTTTTCCTTCAACATCTAACCTTTGTTTCTACACTTCCTGTTTGGGGAAATTCATTACTTCACTGTATTGGAGATTTCTGGTAATTTGCCAAAAATAGGCTTTTTCTCTTGTAAAATATTTATCTGTAACCTATTATCAGCACTCAATTTCCTCATAGTTATTATTGACTTTCATTATTTAAGATGATTTTGTTCCTCAGATTAAACCTAAAACGTACTTTGATGCCACTGGAAACTCCTTGATTTGGTCTAAAACAGCCCATTCCTTCAGGAGATTTTGTGGAATTGATAAGATTATAGCATTTGAAACGCTGAATGATCAAGAAGTAATTGTTTACATTAGAACTTTTCCTTTACATTACAAAATGCTTTTTCTGATTATAAAATAATTTAATATTGAAAATTTTAGAAACAGGGTAAAAAACATAAAATTAAATAATCCATAATGCCATGAATTATATGTAAAAACTTGGCATATTTCTTTCTACTTTTTTTTCTATGAATGTTTTAAAATAATTAAGATCAAACCAAGTTTAAATTTTTTCACACTCACTTTTTTTGTGCTATATATGTTTTAGTACATGATGTTTAAATATATGATCCATTTTCCTAACCATTCTTTTTTTGTTGGACATTTGAATTAGGCATAAATTTTGTTAGACTAAAAATTTGTTGCATTCTCTATACATAAATCTCTTTTTTATTCAAGATTATTTGTCCAGAATAGAATTAGAGAAACACAATTAGGGAACTGGTCTCTTTGGAGGTTAGATTGCTAAATTTTTTTCATTTATTAGTTTTTAAATGAAGGCATTTAATTTTTTACTACCAGGTTGTCTTAACATCTTTTGTCTAAGTTTTACCACAAATTATAAACTAGAAATGTTGAAGTTTTGGACAGTGACAGGGATTATTTAAAAAATAAGAAAACTTTTTAAAATGCAAAATAGCTCCTTTTGTATTTTCCCTTTATTAATGTTTTACTAAGTACAACCAGTATTTAGGGTTATTAAATTTTCATTATTGGGTTTTTATTTCATGGTCTCCACTATGATAATCTATTAGGGAACAAACTGGATTATATTTCAAAGGCACATTGGGGCTCTTTTGATTTCATTTTCTTTTCACTTTATTACTTATATTCCTACAGGGATAAAAGTGGTGAAGAGTGAATTTTACTGTTTTAAATATATGACACCTTCTGTAGAATTCTACAAATGCAGATAATTATTAATTATTAGGTTATTTCTCTTGATTTGCCAATCTTATATTAGTCCTTCTTTTATTCATTCAACAATTATTTGCTGATTGCCTACTCTGTGTTTGACGTACTGTAAGTACTAGGGATGCAACAAACGTTACCATAAAAAACTGTTTTGTTCATATATTTGGGTACAGGTAAGTAACCCCTAAATGAAGTCTAAAAATTTACATAATTTTATAGGTGATTGACAGTGGATTATTTTTTTACATTCATAAGTTTTTGTATTCCATACTGGTCCTTAAAAAACAGTAAGAATCCCTTGTGGAAGCTTCAATTTTTGACTGCTAATAGAACATAAACTGGGTTTTTTGGTAAATATTAATGAATTCTTCAATTTTATTTTCAACTCTCCCATGTGCTTGAAGTATTAAATTTTTATTTCTGCTGTAAAAATTACCACAAATGTAGTGTCTTAAAATAACACAAGTTTATCACCTCATATTTCTGTAGGTTAGAAGTCCAACATAGGTCTTATTGGACTAAAATCAAGGTATTGGCAGGGCTCTGTTCCTTTCTGGAGCCTCTAAGGTGGTCCATTTCCTTGCCTTTTCCAGATTCTAGCAGTCACGGGCATTGGTTTAGATTTAGCCCACGTGAGCAATCTAGGATAAGCTTCCCATCTCAGGGTTTATAATCTTAATTACATCTGCAAAGTCCTTTTTGCCATGTAGGTAGCATACTCAGGTCAGGATATTAGGAAGCAGCCATCTTTAGGGATGCCTTTATTCTGCCTACCACAGCATAGACATTTTCATTTCAGTATTCTGGATATGAAAGGAAGTATGCAGATAATAAAATGTATTATTAAATTATTCTAGTCAAACGACGTTTCTCTTTAACTGGAACACTGAGCCACACACTGTTCTAGATACTGTTTATGACTTTTTTGTTGCGAAGATAGTGATGAAACCTAAATTTCTTGACTACGGGACCAAAGTTCACAATATACACTAGCATCATCTTTATGGTTAAAGTAGTATTTAATTAAAACTTCTCTTAAGCTTTTGAAAAATTATTAAACAATTTTATATTCTCAGATTAATAAAAATGAAAAAAATAATGTGAGTTGAAATTTGCTTAAGAAACTGTCTTTTCCTACTCACACGTCTTTAATTTTAAGTAATTTCACACAAATTATAGAATGTTCTAGAAAGAAGGAGAAAGGAAAGAAAGTAATGTAGTCATATGCCCTCACTAAATACTTGTTGAATAAATAACTTAGCATATTTGCATATAAGGCCAAGTGAAAGAATGTATGTTAGTAAAAATCTCCCAGAAGAAAAAAAGAACAGTGCAATGATGTACCTTTTGATATGCTTGGTTATATTTGTTGACATTAACTGCTTTCTGTAGGCAAAAATTATTCAGTGTGTAGCACAATTTCATATGTAAAATAAACCAGAAATATTTTAAATTTATTGTTAAAAAATCCTAAATGGTTGAAACAAGAGGCACGTATCATGTATTTATAATTTTATTACCAATAAATTATTTCTATGCAAGAGGGGTTAATATTTTTATCAGGAATTAGCAGGTTTTTTTTAAATTTCAGGTTGAATGAAAAGAAAACAATAAAGGCGTGTCTTTATTCTGTGCAAAAAATTAGTTTTCACTTTAGAGCTGTATATTACAAATATGGCAAGCCAGTCAGCTCTTCAACTAACATAAATATCTTCAACATAGGGAAAATCACATTGGAGGACAGTGTGTACCCTATGCCTCTACTTCTGTAATGGGAAAGAGAAATATATATTCATATTCAGTTATATATACAAAAAAATTTCTATATGAGGAGACACAAGAATTTAATAACAGTTGCTAACCTATTGGCAAAAAAAGTAGAAGC